>NC_092151.1:1422500-1722500 GCF_045791955.1 Oncorhynchus clarkii lewisi | reverse complement strand
AGATTAATTTTTAAAACCAGAAGGTCGAACTGTTTGGGGACAGATTTGCAAACTATCTCTGCAGTAGATTGCAACTCCTCCCCCTTTGGCAGTTCAATCTTGATGGAAAATGTTGTAGTTGGGTATGGAAATCTCAGAATTTTTGGTGGCCTTCCTAAACCAGGATTCAGACATGGCTAGGACTTCAGGGTTGGTGGAGTGTGCTAAAGCAGTGAGTATAACAGACTTTGGGAGGAGACTTCTGATGTTAACATCGCAAAACCAAGGCTTTTACGGTTACAGAAGTCAGCAAAAAGTAGAGTGCCTGGGTACACACAGGGCCTGGGTTATCCTCTACATCACCGAGGAACAGAGTAGGATGAGGGTACGGCTAAAGGCTATCAAAACTGGTCGTCTAGGGCGTTAGGGGCAGAGAAATAAAGGAGCAGATTTCTGGGCTTGGTAGGGGCTTGCTTTTTTTTATCTTATGTTATAAAATTGCAAAGTTCTCTCTGCCCTCCGGAATTGCAGAAAACTTCCAGAAAACATTTTCTTTACGGCAAAATGTGTAGATTTGCTGGAAATTATCTTTCCACCGTGAAGAGGGGGGCGACTAAAATGTTTTGTCGAGAGATGTGGGGGGGGGGCAAAAGGCTAGGGCCGGCCCTGTCTGTGAACCTTTTGATGGGACTGTGTTGAAGTGAAGGGAGGACAAAAGCTTTCTATGCTTAACTGTGTGCAGACAGTCCTCCCTCTCTCTCTCTCCATCAATGGGATAAAAAGACCAGGCGGTGTGCATCCTAAATGGCACTCCATTCCCTATATAATGCACTACTTCTCACCAGATGCACATGGGCCATTTGGGACACGTCCATTCGTCTTCTCTTGTAGACAGGACCACCCTGGAGCACCCTGTGTCTAGTACTGATGAGGTCACAGCCTGCCTATTATCCTGTCGCTCCCAGAAGAGACAGAACAAAGGAACTCTTATCTGGTCGGGGATACAATTAAACACAGCCATTCCATGAGAATCAATGGATGCGTTCCCAAATGGCTCTCTCTTCTGTATTTAGTGCACTACTTTAGACTGTCACAGGGACTAGAGTTCCATTTGGGACACAGTACTTCCATCTGCCCAGCAGAAGGTGATACATGGATAATACATATTACTGGAGAGGCGGTATGGCTGAAATTCATATGACTGGAGAGGAGAGGAGAGGGTATGGCTGCATTACATATGACTGGAGAGGAGAGGGAATGGCTGTATTACATATGACTGGAGAGGAGAGGAGGTATGGCTGAAATTCATATGACTGGAGAGGAGAGGAGGTATGGATGAAATTCATATGACTGGAGGAGGAGAGGAGGTATGGCTGTATTACATATGACTGGAGAGGAGAGGGAATGGCTGTATTACATATGACTGGAGAGGAGAGGAGGTATGGCTGTATTACATATGACTGGAGAGGAGAGGGGAGGGTATGGCTGTATGGCATATGACTGGAGGAGAGGAGGGGAGAGGGTATGGCTGTATTGCATATGACTGGAGAGGAGAGGGGGGGGTATGGCTGTATTACATATGACTGTTGAGGAGAGGATATGGCTGTATTACATATGACTGGAGTGGAGAGGAGAGGGTATGGCTGTATTACATATGACTGGAGAGGAGAGGAGAGGGGAGGGTATGGCTGTATTACATATGACTGGAGAGGAGAGGGGAGGGTATGGCTGTATTACATATGACTGGAGAGGAGAGGAGAGGGGAGGGTATGGCTGTATTACATATGACTGGAGAGGAGAGGGGAGGGTATGGCTGTATTACATATGACTGGAGAGGAGAGGATATGGCTGTATTACATATGACTGGAGAGGAGAGGAGAGGGTATGGCTGTATTACATATGACTGGAGAGGAGAGGAGAGGAGAGGGGAGGGTATGGCTGTATTACATATGACTGGAGAGGAGAGGGGAGGGTATGGCTGTATTACATATGACTGGAGAGGAGAGGGGAGGGTATGGCTGAAATTCATACAGAACCAGTCAAAAGTTTGGACAACTACTCATTCAAGGGTTTTTCTTTTCTTTAATTTGACTATTTCCTACATTGTAGAATAATAGTGAAAACAAACTATTTAGTAACACATAGAAAGAATCATGTAGTAACCAAAAAAGTGTTAATCAAATCAAAAGTATTTTATATTTGAGATTTTTCAAAGTAGCCCCCCTTTGCTTTGATGACAGCTTTGCTCACTCTTGGTGTTCTCTCAACCAGCTTCACCATTCTCTCAACCAGCGTCACGAGGAATGCTTTTCCAATGTTCTTGAAGGATTTCCCAGATATGCTGAGCACTTGTTGGCTGCTTTTCCTTCACTCTGCGGTCCAACTGATCTCAAAACATCTCAATTGGGTTGAGGTCAGGTGATTGTGGAGACCAGGTCATGTGATGTAGCACTCCATCACTCTGCTTCTTGGTCAAATAGCCCTTACACAGCCAGGAGGTGTGTTGGGGCAATGTTCTGTTGAAATACAAATGATAGTCTCAATAAGCACAAACCAGATGGGATGGCGTATCGCTGCAGAATGCTGTGGTAGCCATGTTGGTTAAGTGTGCCTTGAATTCTAAATAAATCACTGACCGTATCGTCAACAAAGCACCCCCACACAACATCACAACACCTCCTCCTCTTTGCTTCATGGTGGGAACCACACATGCGGAGATCATCTGTTCACCTACTCTGCATCTCAAAGACTAGGCAGTTGGAACCAAAAATCTCACATTTGGACTCATCAGACTAAAGGACAGATTTCCACCTTTCTAATGTGCATTGCACCTGTTTCTTGGCCCAAGCAAGTCTCTTCTTGTTGTTGGTGTCCTTTTTAAAGGGGTTTCTTTACAGCAATTCAACCATGAAGGCCTGATTCACGCAATCTCTGAACAGTTGATGTTGAGATGTCTGTTACTTTAACTCTGTGACCCATTTAATTGGGCTGCAATTTCTGAGGCTGGTAATTCTAATGAACTTATCCTCAACAGCAGAGGTAACTCTGGGTCTTCCTTTCCTGTGGCGGTCCTCATATGAGAGCCAGTTTCATCATAGCGCTTGATGGTTTTTGTGACTGGACTTGAAGAAACGTTAAGTTGTTGAACATTTTCATTATTGACTGACCTTCATGTCTTAAAGTAATAATATACTTTTGTTGCTCTTTGCATACTTGAGCTGTTTTTGCCATAAAATTGACTTTTACCAAATAGGGATATATTCTGTATACCATCCCTACCATCCCTACTTTGTCCCAACACAACTGATTGGCTCAAACACATTACAAAGGAAAGAAATTCCACAAATTAACTTTTGACAAGGCACACCTGTTAATTGAAATGCATTCCAGGTGACTACCTCATGAAGCTGGTTGAGAGAATGCCAAGAGTGTGCAAAGCTGTCATCAAGGCACAGAGTGGCTATTTGAAAAATCTCAAATAAAACATTTTGATTTGTTTAACACTTTTGGTCACTATGTGTTATTTCAGAGTTTTGATGTCTTCACTATTTTTCCACAATGTAGAAAGTAGTGAAAATAAAGAAAAACCCCTTGAAGGAGTAGGTTTGTCCAAACTTTTGACTGGTACTATATCAAACAAACAGTGCATTCGGAAATTATTCAGACCCCTTGACTTTTTCAGCATTTTGTTCATTTACAGCTTTTCTAAAATGGATTAAATAAATAAAAATCCTCATCAATTTACACAATATCCCATAATGACAAAGTGAAAACAGGTTTTAGAAATTTTTGCAAATGTATTGAAAATTACAAACAAATACCTTTATTTACAAAAGTATTCAGACCCTTTGCTACGAGACTCAAAATTGAGCTCCGGTGCATCTTGTGTCCATTGATCGTCCTTGATGTTTCTACAACTTGATTGGAGTCCACCTGTGGTAAATTCAATTAGTTGGAAATGATTTGGGAAGACACACACCTGTATAAATAAAGTCCCGAAGTTGACAATGCAGGAAAAAACAAGTAATGAGGTCGAATGAATTGTCCGTAGCGCTCCAAGACCGTATTGTGACGAGGCACACATCTGGGTAAGGGTACCAAAATATTTCTGCAGCATTGAAGTTCCCCAAGAACACAGTGGTCTCCATCATTCTTAAAAGGAAGATGTTCAGAACCATCAAGTCTCTTCCTAGAGCTGACCACCCAGACAAAATGAGCAATTAGGGGAGAAGGTCCTTGGTCAGGGAGTTGACTACATAATTCCATATGTGTTATTTCATAGTTTTGATGTCTTAACTATTATTCTGCAATGTAGTAAATGATCGAAATAAAGAAAAGCCCTTGAATGAGTAGGTGTCCAAACATTTGACTGGTACTGTACATTTTAAATATACATTTTGACATACATTGTACTTCTCTATACAGCGATCACATAACAAAAATATGTTACTGAACATAAGCTCTTTATCCCAACCCTCAGCCACTCAGACCACCTGTTTGGTTTCCATGTGCCATATATATTTTTCAATTATGCTGTGATGCTTTACGTTTTTGTCAAAGATTTATATACACTGCTCAAAAAAATAAAGGGAACACTTAAACAACACAATGTCACTCTCAAGTCAATCACACTTCTGTGAAATCAAACTGTCCACTTAGGAAGCAACACTGATTGACAATAAATGTCACATGCTGTTGTGCAAATGGAATAGACAACAGGTGGAAATCATAGGCAATTAGCAAGACACCCCCAATAAAGGAGTGATTCTGCAGGTGGTGACCACAGACCACTTCTCAGTTCCTATGCTTCCTGGCTGATGTTTTGGTCACTTTTGAATGCTGGCGGTGCTTTCACTCTAGTGGTAGCATGAGACGGAGTCTACAACCCACACAAGTGGCTCAGGTAGTGCAGCTCATCCAGGATGGCACATCAATGCGAGCTGTGGCAAGAAGGTTTGCTGTGTCTATCAGCATACTGTCCAGAGCATGTAGGCGCTACCAGGAGATAGGCCAGTACATCAGGAGACGTGGAGGAGGCCCTAGGAGGGCAACAACCCAGCAGCAGGACCGCTACCTCCACCTTTGTGCAAGGAAGAGCAGGAGGAGCACTGCCAGAGCCCTGCAAAATGACCTCCAGCAGGCCACAAATGTGCATGTGTCTGCTCAAACGGTCAGAAACAGACTCTATGAGGGCCCGACGTCCACAGGTTGGGGTTGTGCTTACAGCCCAACACCGTGCAGGACGTTTGGCATTTGCCAGAGAACACCAAGATTGGCAAATTCGCCACTGGCGCCCTGTGCTCTTCACAGATGAAAGCAGGTTCACACTGAGCACATGTGACAGACGTGACAGAGTCTGGAGACGCCGTGGAGAACGTTCTGCTGCCTGCAACATCCTCCAGCATGACCGGTTTGGCGGTGGGTCAGTCATGGTGTGGGGTGGCATTTCTTTGGGGGGCCGCACAGCCCTACATGTGCTCGCCAGAGGTAGCCTGACTGCCATTAGGTACCGAGATGAGATCCTCAGACCCCTTGTGAGACCATATGCTGGTGCAGTTGGCCCTGGGTTCCTCCTAATGCAAGACAATGCTAGACCTCATGTGGCTGGAGTGTGTCAGCAGTTCCTGCAAGAGGAAGGCATTGATGCTATGGACTGGCCCGCCCGTTCCCCAGACCTGAATCCAATTGAGCACATCTGGGACATCATGTCTCGCTCCATCCACCAACGCCACGTTGCACCACAGACTGTCCAGGAGTTGGCGGATGCTTTAGTCCATGTCTGGGAGGAGATCCCTCAGGAGACCATCCGCCACCTCATCAGGAGCATGCCCAGGTGTTGTAGGGAGGTCATACAGGCACGTGGATGCCACACACACTACTGAGCCTCATTTTGACTTGTTTTAAGGACATTACATCAAAGTTGGATCAGCCTGTAGTGTGGTATTCCATTTTAATTTTGAGTGTGACTCCAAATCCAGACCTCCATGGGTTGATAAATTTGATTTCCATTGATTTATTTTTGTGTGATTTTGTTGTCAGCACATTCAACTATGTAAAGAAAAAAGTATTTAATAAGAATATTTCATTCATTCAGATCTAGGATGTTATTTTAGTGTTCCCTTTATTTTTTGAGCATTGTGTATTTACTATCAGTTTCTTTCAGCCAATCCTCAGTCATTTCTGTGCTGAGCATGATGAGTGCCCTGTCCTATAAGCATTTTATTTTGTAAATTAACTTTGTATTTGATCAAATACATTTTTTCCCAAAAGTTTACTAAGCACTGGTTGATCAGCTGTTTGAACTATGAAAGGGTGATCTGCTCTTCTTGGGTAGCTGAATGACCGTTGACCCCCTCCAGGTCTGAGGGCACACACAGTTTTCTAGGCTTAAATTGAAGATGTGGAAAACAAGTCACAATGTATTTACCAATCTCAGTAATTTACCATCCAAAAAGCCTTCTGACCATCTTGCCTTTTCTATTAAGAACTTTGGAAGCGTTCAACTTTACATCCTAAATAATAAATGTAATAAAAATATTTATAAAAATGTCCTGAAGCAAAAATATACACAAATAGTAGATTATCTGATGAAATTGCTTTAGAAAGGGGCATAAGACCGGAATGAACCGCTTGCAGAAATAATTTGACAGGACCCAAACGTTAACAGGTGTTGGTAAACAATCAAATAAAATGATTTACAGATCTCCTGATATACCTGACCAATACTGAAAACTCTATGTCCCCCTTGCTATGAATATTTTCAGAATATTCCAAAATCTCTCAATTAAAAAATGCATGTGGCAAAAACAGAAATAATGGCAATAGGAAAAATGTAAAAGAATAACTCAGCAATCCTTTAAGTGGACCACAAAAATACTGCATGCTTAAGGATCAAACCCTTTTTTTAAATTTGTATTCCTAAATTGACACCCAAATCTAACTGCCTGTAGCTAAGGACCTAAATGATATGCATATTCCCGATACCATTTAAAATGAAACACTTTGAAGTTTGTGAAAATGTGAAATTAATGTAGGAGAATGTCACATTAGATCTGGTAAAAGATCATATAAAAATATGTTTTCTATTTGTTTTTTTGTTCCAAATGACCATACATTGAGATTGGGTTTTAGGTGTAATGTAAATGTTGTCCACAAGATGGCAGCAGTGTGTGCAAAGTTTCAGACTGATCCAGTGAAGAATTACATCACTACACAATATTTTGCATCAATTTTGCACAAATGTGCTGAATTGGTCAATTTATACATTCTCAACTACATAGAGACTAACTATAGAAAACATAGCATGTTTGTATGGTAATACATTTTTGTTTAGTTTACACATTCCCAGGAATGTCATACACGATGGATCATTAGCTTCCCTACAGAAAAGACACTAACCTTCACACATCTAGATGGCCGGGTGGGGTGGGTGTGGAGACAGCAGGTGTTCAAGCTGTAGAACCCAGTTCCTACATTTGAGTGTAAAAATAGATTTTTATCAAACAAAACTATGCTGCATTTTATCTCTGGGACCCTCAGGATGACAAATCAGAGCAAAATTACTGAATGTATCAAACCAGTTGCTGTGATTTTGTTATTTTTGCACTATCCTCAAACAATAGCATGTTATTTTTTTTTTGCTGTGAAATCTACTGTAAGGTGGACACTGCAGTTATATTAACAATAATTTAAGCTTTCTACCCATATAATATATGTCTATGTCCCGGAAAGATGGCTGTTGTTTACAATGTCATTCTAGTCTCATTATCTCATATTAAGCAACAACTGTCCTGGTTGAGGGACACCGATCCCGTAGAGGTTATTAATAAGTGACAAATATATAAAGATAACTTTATTCCATTTACTCAATAATATGAAAGCAGATCTAATTAAATGGAACATTCTTCCCATAAATTTTAAAGGTAGAATAAACCTCTTGAACGGCATGGCAAGTTTTTAGATTTATTCTTGATAATACCGAAGACGTTCTTTTAAAAAAAGTATACTCGGTCATAAGACTTTTTATATGGGCGAATCAAACTCATCGAATAACTAGGAAAGTTTTATGCCTTCCTGAGTCTGTGGGTGGTTTTAACCTTCCGGATTTGGAATTGTATCAACTCACCACCCAGGGACTTGCAACATCTAGTTAAATCACTAAAGAGGAACAATGGGTACATATTAAAGATGCACATGCTCATTCCCAGAATATTTTGTCTATTTTGAAAGGATACAGCTGAGAACATGAACAACTATATAGTTAACTACAATATGGAGGAAAATGAAACCAATATCGCTCCCTACAAACACAACCCTTGGATAGATAGATTTTCACAATTCACTGATAGTTGACCCACATGGAATACTAAAGGCATAGAAACCGTAAATGACTTGTTAACAGGAAATACATATATTTCCATGACAGAATTAAAAATCAATTTTGGACTGACTAATGTGCTTTTCAGAAAGTATTCACACCCCTTGACTTTTTCCACATTGTGTTAGTCTAAATTTAAAATGGATTATATTGAGTTTTTTTGGCCACTCCATATTTTCAAGCATACTGCTGCCTGCATCATGTTATGGGTATGCTTGTAGTCGTTAAGGACTGGGGAGTTTTTCAGGATAAAACATTTACTGAATGGCGCTAAGCACATATTAAAATCCCAGAGGAAAACCTGGTTCAGTCTGCTTTCCACCAGACACGGAGATATGAATTCACCTTTCAGCAGGATAATAACCTAAAACACAAGGCCAAATCTACACTAGTTGCTTACCCACCTTGCAGCAAAATATTTTATTGCCCCCCCCCCCCCCCCCCTCCTCTTGACGGTGGAGAGAAATTAAAATAGAGAAAATGTTGCAGTTTTAAAGGCCCAGTGCGGTCAAAAATGTGATTTTCTTTGTTTTATATACAGTATTTAGACCCCATTCCCTTTCCCAAATGTATTACAAGTAAAAACATGAATACCTTATTTACATAAGTATTCAGACCTTTTGCTATGACTTATACCATGCTAATATGATATCTGAGTGACAGGTCAGGGCCCCTCCAGTTTTTGCTTGTCCTAGATTACTACTAGCACCTGTCTCCCTAACAACCTACTGTGTCTCCCTAACAACCTACTGTGTCTCCCTAACAACCTACTGTGTCTCCCTAACAACCTACTGTGTCTCCCTAACAACCTACTGTGTCTCTCCAACCCCTGTCTCCTCTCCTCCAGACCCCTAACAACCTACTGTGACTCCCTCTGACCCACTGTGACTCCCTCTGACCCACTGTGACTCCCTCTGACCCACTGTGACTCCCTCTGACCCACTGTGACTCCCTCTGACCCACTGTGACTCCCTCTGACCCACTGTGACTCCCTCGCACCCACTGTGACTCCTTCTAACCCCTGTCTCCTCTCCTCCAGATCCCCTAGCCAGTCTTCAAGATGGAGGAGGAACAGTGCTTCTACAATGAGTCCATTGCCTTCTTCTACAACCACAGTGGAAAGTACCTGGCTACAGAGTGGAATACTGTCAGTAAGCTGGTGATGGGGCTGGGTATCACAGTATGTATCTTCATCATGCTGGCTAACTTGCTGGTCATGGTGGCTATATACGTCAACCGCCGCTTCCACTTCCCTATTTACTACCTGATGGCCAACCTGGCGGCCGCGGACTTCTTTGCCGGTCTGGCGTACTTCTACCTGATGTTCAACACGGGCCCGAACACGCGGCGCCTCACGGTCTCCACGTGGCTGCTCCGACAGGGTCTCATCGACACGTCCCTCACGGCGTCCGTGTGTAACCTCCTCGCCATCGCCATCGAGCGCCACATCACCGTTTTCCGCATGCAGCTACACACGCGCATGTCCAACCGGCGTGTGGTGGTGGTGATTGTAGTCATCTGGACCTTGTCTATCGTCATGGGAGCCATCCCGTCGGTAGGGTGGAACTGTATCTGTGACATCGGCACGTGTTCTAGCATGGCTCCGCTGTACTGTAACTCCTACCTGGTGTTCTGGGCTGTATTCAACCTGGTCACCTTCCTGGTCATGGTGGTGCTGTACGCTCACATCTTTATGTACGTGAGACAGAGGACCATGAGGATGAGCAGACACAGCTCTGGGCCACGCAGGAACAGAGACACCATGATGAGTCTGCTGAAGACTGTCGTCATCGTATTGGGTAAGAACCTCCACTACCTTCACAACATACACTATGTGTTAGATACTAGTACTGCGTAGAACCACGTAGGAACAGAGACATCATGATGAGCCTGCTGAAGACTGTCAGGATTGTACTGGGTAAGACGTTACCCTTGACATCCCATAATAACTTAACACAGTATCCCTGTAACACAGTATCCCTGTAAAACTGAGGTCAAGGACCTGGAGTAAGGATTAGGGATGTTGTCATGACCGCCACACTGGACGTTGTCAGTCACGACCGCAGTAAAATTCCACGTGACTGTTGAGCCCAGGTAATCCCCTCTATTGTCCCTCCATCAGGTCCTAATGGCCTGGTACTCAGGGCTCTATTGTCCCTCCTTTCAGGTCCTAATGGCCTAGTACTCAGGGCTCTATTGTCCCTCCATCAGGTCCTAATGGCCTGGTACTCAGGGCTCTATTGTCCCTCCATCAGGTCCTAATGGCCTGGTACTCAGGGGTTTGTTGGCCCTCTAACCTAATCTGGAAAGCAATGAAATCGAAAATCGCAAACACTTATTATCAAAACAGTATTGTGCTTCTAAAACTCACCTCACTGTGATTGATCAATTTGAAGGAAGAAGGGCAACCGCAGGTTGATTTGTAAAACATGGTCGTTGTGGATGTTGTTTCAAAGCACAAAGAAATGGACAGCGCTTTCTAAGGTGATGATTCATTCAAAACACCCATATTAGGGCTTATGTATAAGCCTATAAATGAGCCCAAACCCACCCCCCCCTTCCAAAAATGAATTAAAATAATGATTGTGCCTTTATACAATACATAGCCTACTGCGTATCACACGTGGCAGATAAGCATTAACAACAACAAAAGTACTGATTTAAAATATATTTATTACCTAATTGGTCTAGCCTAAATTAAACAAATTCAGATTTAGCTTACAATTTATAGCGCATTTGTATTTAATTTTGTATAACCTAGTGAGAGGGCGTTGTTTTATATTTTCATAATTAATTGGGTGACACATTTACCTCTAGCTCCAGAATCTCTCCACCATGCGTTACCATCTTCTCCTCTCCTCTCCTCTCCTTCATTCCTTCCTCCAGAACATCTATCCACCATGCGTTTCCATCTCCTCTTCTTCATTCCTTTCTCCAGAACATCTCTCCTCATCAGTTCCGTATTTCACTGAAATAATAAAAGTTTTGTTTTCGAAATGATAGTTTCCGGATTCGACCATATTAATGACCAGCAGGCTCGTATTTCTGTGTGTTATGTTATAATTAAGTCTATGATTTGATAAAGCAGTCTGACTGAGCGGTGGTAGGCACCAGCAGGCTCGTATTTCTGTGTGTTTATTATGATTAAGTCTATGATTTGATAGAGCAGTCTGACTGAGCAGTGGTAGGCACCAGCAGGCTCATATTTCTGTGTGTTTATTATGATTAAGTCTATGATTTGATAGAGCAGTCTGACTGAGCAGTGGTAGGCACCAGCAGGCTCGTAAGCATTCATTCAAACAGCACTTTACTGCGTTTGCCAGCAGCTCTTTGCAATGCTTCAAGCATTGCGCTGTTTATGACTTCAAGCCTATCAACTCCTGAGATGAGGATGGCAATACTAAAGTACCTAATAGAACATCCAATAGTCAAAGGTATATGAAAAACAAATGTTATAGAGAGCAACGTCCTATAATAATAATAATAATAATAATAATAATAATAATAATAATAATACAACCTAAAACGTCTTACCTGGGAATATTGAAGACTCATGTTAAAAGGAACCACCAGCTTTCATATGTTCTCATGTTCTGAGCAAGGAACTGAAACGTTAGCTTTCTTACATAGCACATATTGCACTTTTACTTTCTTCTCCAACACTTTGCTTTTGCGTTATTTAAACCAAATTGAACATGTTTCATTATTTATTTGAGGCTAAATTGATTTTATTGATGTATTCTATTAAGTTAAAATAAAATAGTTCATTCAATATTGTTTTAATTGTCATTATTACAAATATATATTTATGAAAATCGGCCGATTAATCGGTATCAGCTTTTTTTGGTCCTCCAATAATTGGTTACGGTATCGGCGTTGAAAAATCATATCGACCTCTAATTTCCTCCCCTCTTCTTCATTCCTTTCTCCAGAACACAGAGAAGGGCTGTCAACAGTTTAATGAAATATGTGTCCTTGTGAAAACATGTTACTATTGATGTTCCCGAACAGATTTCACTTGGTTTCCCACATTAATCACTGGGTAGCTGCATGAACAGGGTTGGTGAGCCCATGGCATCCAGAGTACTGGGTAGCTGCAGGAACAGGGTAGGAGAGCCCATGGTATACAGAGTACTGGGTAGCTGCAGGAACAGGGTTGGAGAGCCCATGGTATACAGAGTACTGGGTAGCTGCAGGAACAGGGTTGGAGAGCCCATGGTATACAGAGTACTGGGTAGCTGCATGAACAGGGTTGGAGAGCCCATGGTATACAGAGTACTGGGTAGCTGTATGAACAGGGTTGGAGAGCCCATGTCATCCAGAGTACTGGGTAGCTGCATGAACAGGGTAGGAGAGCCCATGGCATCCAGAGTTTAGGTGGAATATCACCTGTTGCACAACAAAATAACCAGAGTGGCGAGGATCTGTACGCAATTCCTGGAAGCTGAAAATGTCCCAGTTCTTCCATGGCCTGCATGGCTTCCATCACCAGACGTCACCCATTGAGCATGTTTGGGATGCTCTGGATCAACGTGAATGACAGCTTTTTCCAGTTCCCGCCAATATCCAGTAATTTCACACTGTGGGACAACATTCCACAGGCCACAATCTGATCAACTCTATGTGAAGGAGATGTGTCACACTGCATGAGGCAAATGGGGGTCACACCAGCTACTGACTGGTTTTCTGAGCCACGCCCCCTACCTTTTCTTTAAGGTAACTGTGACCAACCGATGCATATCTGTATTCCCAGTCATGTGAAATCCATAGATTAGGGCCTAATTTATTTATTTCAATTGACTGATTTCCTTATATGAACTGTAACTCAGTAAAACCGTTGAAGTTGTTGCATGTTGCGTTTACATAGCGTTTTAGTTAGGTCCTAGCAAAGAGAGATGGACTCTTAAGCTTCCTCCTCAGTGGTTAATGTGTCAGGGTTGTGGAGTTGAACAATACAACTGATTGTCCGGGACAACTGCAGTGCCTGACACCATAGCAGCCCTGCTGCCAGACATGTCCCAGTGTCTGCAAAGCACGGCATAACGTCACATTGTTGAAGCACCAGAACCAGTCTTTACAGTAGTACAGGTCATAGGTCATAGCAAAAGCCAAGCCATGAACCCCAGTACGGTGGAGGAGGCCAGTGGTTTGTCAGACTTACCATTCCAGTTTCAGCATTATCTCAGTCCCTTTCTCACCGGAGTGAGGAGAATTTACAGTCAAGCACATCCAATTCTTTTTTTTTGTTCTGTCAGATTTGTCGCAATCAACCAACACTACAATTTGTTTTCTAAAATGACAGGGCTCTAAGTTAGATAAATTGACCACCAGGTACAATAGTGATATCTATTGTATTTTGTAGAATGAGTTGTGAGGTTCTCAGTATCACAATATATCACTTCTCAAAGTTATTGTTTGCTTCAGCTGCCTACCATTTACTAATGATGTGTATATTTCTGAGGAAGCACGGTGGGTGGATTTTGAAGTTTTCTCTCTCTTCAGCTGAAGTGAGTTTAGTTTAATAGTTGGAGGGAAACTTAACATATTTCCAAGTAACACATCTGGAAAGCAGATGAGGGCAGATTACAGCTTTCTGCTTAAAATATGTCCTGATTTCTCCTGGGAACATCTATCAGAGAAAAGGATCCCCAACTAGCACCAACCCATCTGCCCATAAACACACCCCACATGATAACCTGTTCTGGGAATAGTGCACTACGTTTGACCAGGGCTCTGAAGTGTAATACAAAGGGACGAAGATATAATACCCAGGAACATCCACATTCACCTGTCACTTCTTATTGGCTAAGGAAGACCAGTGTCACTGTGATGAAGAGCCACTCAGGTGTGAAACAAGAGTTTTATTAGTACCAGGTGTGTTTCCCAGCAGCTCCTAAAGATGACAGAGATGGAGCTATGGGACCTGGGCTGGCTGACACGGACACTCACACTAACACTCACTCACTCACTCACTCACTCACACTAACACTCACTCACTCACACTAACACTCACTCACTCACTCACTCATTCACTCACACTAACACTCACTCACACTAACTCTCACTCATTCACTCACACTAACATTCACTCACTCACTCACTCACTCACTCACTCACTCACTCACTCACTCACTCACTCACTCACACTAACCTTCACTCACTCACTCACTCACTCACAACCCAGGACTGTAACCTGAATCTGATTGATTGTCCTTGTTAACGAATCTCTGTAATGACACCAAATGTAAAGTTTCAGATTACTGAATAACCCTGTCTAATTCACTGTTATATCACTCTTTCACACACGCACACAGAGGGAGAGAATGAGAGAGAAATACAATAATACTGTTCTAGATTCAGACACACTGCCTTTGAAACAATGAGTTGTGTGTTTCTGCCCTGTGAATTCAGAACAAACGACTGGCTGCGTCACAAGTGGCACCAGGGCCCATAGGGGCTCCCTACATAATGGTCGTAGGGCTCTATGTAGGAATAGGGTGCCATTTGGGGCACAGACACTAGCCAAGCCCTCCCATCTCTGGCCTGCCTGCCTTAAACCATGGGCCAAGCCCTCCCATCTCTGGTCTGCCTGCCTTAAACCATGGGCCAAGCCCTCCCATCTCTGGCCTGCCTGCCTTAAACCATGGGCCAAGCCCTCCCATCTCTGGCCTGCCTGCCTTAAACCATGGGTCAAGCCCTCCCATCTCTGGCCTGCCTGCCTTAAACCATGGGCCAAGCCCTCCCATCTCTGGCCTGCCTGCCTTAAACCATGGGCCAAGCCCTCCCATCTCTGGCCTGCCTGCCTTAAACCATGGGCCAAGCCCTCCCATCTCTGGCCTGCCTGCCTTAAACCATGGGCCAAGCCCTCCCATCTCTGGCCTGCCTGCCTTAAACCATGGGCCAAGCCCTCCCATCTCTGGCCTGCCTGCCTTAAACCATGGGCCAAGCCCTCCCATCTCTGGCCTGCCTGCCTTAAACCATGGGCCAAGCCCTCCCATCTCTGGCCTGCCTGCCTTAAACCATGGGCCAAGCCCTCCCATCTCTGGCCTGCCTGCCTTAAACCATGGGCCAAGCCCTCCCATCTCTGGCCTGCCTGCCTTAAACCATGGACCATGTCCTCCCGTCGTGAACCATGGACCATGTCCTCCCGTCGTGAACCATGGACCATGTCCTCCTGTCTTGAACCATGGACCATGTCCTCCTGTCTTGAACCATGGACCATGTCCTCCCGTCGTGAACCATGGACCATGTCCTCCTGTCTTGAACCATGGACCATGTCCTCCTGTCTTGAACCATGGACCATGTCCTCCCATCGTGAACCATGGACCATGTCCTCCCATCGTGAACCATGGACCATGTCCTCCCGTCGTGAACCATGGACCATGTCCTCCCGTCGTGAACCATGGACCATGTCCTCCCGTCGTGAACCATGGACCATGTCCTCCCGTCGTGAACCATGGACCATGTCCTCCCGTCGTGAACCATGGACCATGTCCTCCCGTCTTGAACCATGGACCATGTCCTCCCGTCTTGAACCATGGACCATGTCCTCCCGTCTTGAACCATGGACCATGTCCTCCCGTCTTGAACCATGGACCATGTCCTCCCGTCTTGAACCATGGACCATGTCCTCCCGTCGTGAACCATGGACCATGTCCTCCCGTCGTGAACCATGGACCATGTCCTCCCGTCGTGAACCATGGACCATGTCCTCCCGTCGTGAACCATGGACCATGTCCTCCCGTCGTGAACCATGGACCATGTCCTCCCGTCTTGAACCATGTCCTCCCGTCTTGAACCATGTCCTCCCGTCTTGAACCATGGACCATGTCCTCCCGTTGTGAACCATGGACCATGTCCTCCCGTCGTGAACCATGGACCATGTCCTCCCGTCGTGAACCATGGACCATGTCCTCCCGTCTTGAACCATGTCCTCCCGTCTTGAACCATGGACCATGTCCTCCCGTCGTGAACCATGGACCATGTCCTCCCGTCTTGAACCATGGACCATGTCCTCCCGTCTTAAACCATGGACCATGTCCTCCCGTCTTGAACCATGTACCATGTCCTCCCGTCTTGAACCATGGACCATGTCCTCCCATCTTAAACCATGGACCATGTCCTCCCATCTTAAACCATGGACCATGTCCTCCCGTCGTGAACCATGGACCATGTCCTCCCGTCTTGAACCATGGACCATGTCCTCCCGTCGTGAACCATGGACCATGTCCTCCCGTCGTGAACCATGGACCATGTCCTCCCGTCTTGAACCATGGACCATGTCCTCCCGTCGTGAACCATGGACCATGTCCTCCCATCGTGAACCATGGACCATGTCCTCCCATCGTGAACCATGGACCATGTCCTCCCATCTTGAACCATGGACCATGTCCTCCCGTCGTGAACCATGGACCATGTCCTCCCGTCTTGAACCATGGACCATGTCCTCCCGTCTTGAACCATGGACCATGTCCTCCCGTCTTGAACCATGGACCATGTCCTCCCGTCGTGAACCATGGACCATGTCCTCCCGTCGTGAACCATGGACCATGTCCTCCCGTCTTGAACCATGGACCATGTCCTCCCGTCGTGAACCATGGACCATGTCCTCCCGTCGTGAACCATGGACCATGTCCTCCCGTCGTGAACCATGGACCATGTCCTCCCGTCGTGAACCATGGACCATGTCCTCCCATCTTGAACCATGGACCATGTCCTCCCGTCTTGAACCATGGACCATGTCCTCCCGTCGTGAACCATGGACCATGTCCTCCCGTCGTGAACCATGGACCATGTCCTCCCGTCGTGAACCATGGACCATGTCCTCCCGTCTTGAACCATGGACCATGTCCTCCCGTCGTGAACCATGTCCTCCCGTCTTGAACCATGGACCATGTCCTCCCGTCTTGAACCATGGACCATGTCCTCCCATGTATGTATGTATGTATGTATGTATGCATTCAGTATGCATTCTCCTGAGCACAACTCATCCGCTTCATTCTGTCTTTCCATGTCTACACTTCTGCAGTCTGCCTAATTCTGCAAAGCTGGGGATCCAACAATGTTGGTCAGTTATTTTTTTTTATCCCAATAGCTGATCCCAATAGCTGTTTCCATAACGTCAGCTATTCTTCCTGGGGTCCAACATAAAACAAAATATACATTAAGACATTACAAACATTGAACAAGTAGATGTTACAGAGAAAATACCTTGTAATACACTTAACATTTTATGTGATTTAGTATCTGTCCAGACATATGATCGATAGCGTTAGATGTTATTTTGATGTTTTCTTGAAGTTGGATTTACTTTTTACCTGATTTTGTAAAGCATTCAATTTAGTGATGGCTGTGTATATTATTGGAGATTTGTCCTTGGTCTGAGGGGTGTCAGATTACCTGAATTTGCCTGTCTGGTTTGGTGGTTATGTTTATTGCTAGTAGACATTAATTGGTCTGAAATATATATATATTTTTTTACATTCTTAAAAAAAAATCAAGACTGGACACTAATTTGCTTTCATCAGGAAACCATGAGCAGTTCAGATGCATTGAGTTGAAGTTCTAGGGGAAGCCATGCGAGATTAAGATTCATTGGGTTGACGTTTATTCATATAGAGCGAGGAAGAGCTAGTCTGGCAGCCATGTTTTGAGAGTTGGAGCTTTTTTAGGTATTTGTTTTGCTACAGATGATCATATGACTGGACACTACTCTAGGTGTGACAGAACCAGAGTTGAATCACCCGATGCAGAGTGCTGGATGTTCGATAGTCAGAACATTTTCTTGTTATGGCAATGTCCTTAGCAATTTGAATTACAACGTTATCTATATGTTCAGACCAGAATAGAGCTGCATTGGATGTGACGTTCAGTAGTCTGGTCTTTTTAACTTATTTTACAGCCAACCCTTCCTTCAAAAAGTTTAATTGATGGTCACCAGTAAGCATATATCTTGGACCAAATACAATACATTTTGTTTTAGAAAAATATTCCAACACCAATGTGTTCAAATTAACCCACTCCTCTACTCCATCTTTACTAATGGTTTACCCTCAGTAATGAACGAAGCAAGACAGACACTGTTCTTAGTTCTCTGCTCAGTACTACATATGTTAGTTTATTAAATGTTGATGCAGCACTATACATTGTATAGTCATCAGCATACTTAACCACTCTTGCTTCGTTCATTACTGAGGGTAAACCATTAGTAAAGATGGAGTAGAGGAGTGGTCCTAGGCAACTGCCTTGAGGAACACCATAAGATAAAGAGAATAGAGGATTGGTCCTAGGCAAGCTGCCTTGAGGAACACAACACGCTAAAGATAGAGTTTTTGTATTTATTATGGATCCCCATTAGTTCCTGCCAAGGCAGCAGCTACTCTTCCTGGGGTCCAAACAATTAAGGCACTTACATCACACACACAACAAAAAGTAAAACAGTACAGTATATAGCATTATTACACCACTACATATCTACAATACAACACGTATAATACCACCAATAATACAATGCATGCGTGTCTGTTCCTGTCTCTCTTCACAGTCCCCGATGTTCCATAAGGTGTATTTTTAAGTTTAAAAAAAATCTGATTCTACTGCTTGCATCAGTTACCTGATGTGGAATAGTTCTATGTAGGCATGACGCCAATGTGGTACTGTGCGCCTCCCAGAGTCTGTTCTTGACTTGGGGATTGTGAAGAGACCTTTGGTGGCATGTCTTGTGGGGTAGGGATACACCGATATGACAACCCAGACAGGACGACCACATCAGTGACTCAACCCACTCAGGTGACGCACCCCTCCCAGGGACGGTATGAGAGAGCCCCAGTAAGCCAGTGACTCAGCCCCTGTAATAGGGTTAGAGGCAGAGAATCCCAGTGGAAAGAGGGGAACCGGCCAGGCAGAGACAGCAAGGGCGGTTCGTTGCTCCAGAGCCTTTCCGTTCACCTTCCCACTCCTGGGCCAGGCTCGATGATGTACCTATCATCGAGCATGGTGGCGACACAGTAAAGAGAGAATGCCTGTTAAAGGAGTAGTGGTCCTTGTACCTAGCATCGAGCATGGTGGAGACACAGTAGAGAGAGAATACCTGTTAAAGAAGTAGCGGTCCTTGTACCTAGCAATCGAGCATGGTGGTGACACAGTAAAGAGGCTCAGAGAGAATGCCTGTTAAAACCTCTTGATACTAGCCATCCCGGATCCGGGATCGTGAATACAGCCTCAAGCTCATTAGCATAACGCAACGTTAACTATTCATGAAAATCGCAAATGAAATGAAATAAATATGCTAGCTTTCAAGCTTAGCCTTTTGTTAACAACACTGTCATCTCAGATTTTGAAAATATGCTTTTCAACCATAGCAAAACAAGCATTTGTGTAACAGTATTGATAGCTAGCCTAGCATTCAGCGGGCAACATTTTCACAAAAACAAGAGAAGCATTAAAATAAAATAATTTACTTTTGAAGAACTTCGGATGATTTCAATGAGGAGACTCTCAGTTAGATAGCAAATGTTCAGTTTTTCCAAAAAGATTCTTTGTGTAGGAGAAATCGCTCCGTTTTGTTCATCACATTTGGCTACCAAAAAAACCTGAAAATTCAGTCATCAAAATGCCAAACTTTTTTCCAAATTAACTCCATAATATCGACTGAAACATGGCAAACGTTGTTTAGAATCAATCCTCAAGGTGTTTTTCACATATCTCTTCGATGATATATTGTTCGTGGAAGTCTGGTTTCACCTCTGAATCACATGGAAGAATGCTTGCAGCTGAAGATTACGCACCAATTTCGACAAAGGACACCAGGTAAATGTAGTCTCTTATGGTCAATCTTCCAATGATATGCCTACAAATACGTCACAATGCTGCAAACACCTTGGGGAAACGACAGAAAGTGTAGGCTCATTCCTTGCGCATTCACAGCCATATAAGGAGACAATGGAAAACAGCGCCTCAAATTTTGCTCACTTCCTGTGTACCTCCTGTAGGGCAACATCTGAAAAATAGTGTGTACCGGGGCTCGACCTGTCGGCGAAAGCCAATATCATCCACGACAGAGGACGGTTGATTGTCACGGGCAATGAAATCCATTGTCTTGGCGTTAATTGTCTCGCTGAAATGTTCTTACTCTTTCAAATGAGTGCTCGACTTGTTTAGTTGTTGGAAGTGTGTAGTTGTTGGAAGTGTGCACTTAGTGTTTTTCTGCTTTTGTTCTGAGTAGCGGTGTATTTTTCATGGCGTCATTACGTCATCTATTTACGTTATACAGGTATGTAGGTCATCTACCTACGTTATACAGGTATGTAGGTCATCTACCTACGTTATGTAGGTCATCTACCTACGTTATTTAGGTATGTAGGTCATCTACCTACGTTATACAGGTATGTAGGTCATCTACCTACGTTATATAGGTATGTAGGTCATCTACCTACGTTATATAGGTATGTAGGTCATCTACCTACGTTATATAGGTATGCACGTCAGCTTTGACATCAGTTTTGCACATCGCCATTAAACTAGACATCGGGCCAATGTTGGCATTTTCAGCCTATATCGTCCAATTCCGATACGCTCGCCAATATATCGTTCATCCCTACTTGTGGGATATGAATGGGTGTCCAAGCTGTGTGCTTGTAGTTTAAACACCTCTTCTGGATAGGACCCTATAGACATCCTTTCAAAAGGATTTTCTGATGATCAATTAGCCTTTTTAAAATGATAAACTTGGATTAGCTAACACAACGTGCCGTTGGAACACAGAAGTGATGGATGCTGATACTGGGCCTCTATACGCCTATGAAGATATTATATTAAAAATCAGTTGTCTCCAGCTACAATAGTCATTTACAACATTAACAATGTCTACACTGTATTTCTGATCAATTTGATTAATTTTAATGGTAAAAAATGTGCTTTTCTTTCAAAAACAAGGACATTTCTAAGTGACCCCAAGTGTGTGTGTGTGTGTGGGGTCGTGTCTTTGGCATCATTAAAGGTGAAGACTGTTATTTTATCAAATCAATTCTCTGTAATTATTATTACGTGATTAAACTAATCATGTAGACGTAATTAACTAGGAAGTCGGGGCACTAAGGAAAATCTTCAGATTACAAAATTATAATTTTAATATCTGATCAATTAATTAGTTATTCTTTACCTTAAGTCAGTCTCATTTCAAACGCTGTAGAATTCTTGATTATCTGCATGAACCCAGCCTAAACTATGAATCATCATCAACACCAATTGGCTTAATCATTTATTTACTAACTAACTAATCAAACAGTAGATATTGGTAACAATGATAGGGAAGATTCCCAAGTGGGCTAAGCCGATATGACGGCTTGGAGGTTCATAATGATGGCTGACCTTCATGGGCTGATTTGGAGTGTTGTGTAACTTAATATAGAATAATGAAACAACTTTGGTTACCTTCTCGAGTGAAGATTGTACAGAAACTGCCCGGGTTAAGCAACGTTTTCCTGGACCGTGTTAGGATATAAAGACGGATTTTATCAAACAAAACTATGCTACATTTTATCTCTGAGACTCTCAGGATGACAAATCAGAGCCAGATTACTAAATGTAAGTACATTGTTTACCGTCAGAGGTGAATGTATCCAACCAGTTGCCTTTAAGTGTTTTGTTGTTGTGTCCTCAACCAATAGCTGTTTGTTTTGCTGTGACAGCTACTGTAGATTGGACCCTGCAGATTAACACACCTTTTTAAGGCTTCTGATTATACAATGTCTATGTCCTGGAAAGTTGGCTGTTTACAATGCCGTTCTAGTCACATTATTGAGCAAAAACTGTCCCGATTTTGAGACTGTGATCCTGTAGAAGTTAAACAGGACACCTTGGTGCATTCAGCATGTCAATACTTCTTACAAAAACAAGTAGAAATGAAGTCAACCTCCTCCTCCACTTTGAGCCATTATTAACGCTAGCTCTCCATGTTCATTTAAGGGCCTCTTTGTGCCACCTGACCACTACAGGAATGATGGAGTCCATCCAAATCATCTTGGCTCCTGGACTCTGTCCACGCATTTCAAGGCTGCGTTGAGACAATGACTGGTAAATGATCCAAGACCAGCTCAGTTAATCCCTACCATTGTGACAATGAGTCGTCATAATGATGCATCAAATGCACATGATCCTAGGGGCATTGGCAAACACAATGTAAGTAATTTAATTTATGTACCCCCAATTACACCGAATACATTTGTTTATCCTACAGCTATTGTAAGCAGTAATCACGAGCCTATAAACCAGAGTTACACTGTTAGCACTGAGGCGGTGTGCAATAGTAGGAAGTCCAATTTATGCAGCTCACCCTGCACTATTAGCTCCAATGTAAATAACATGTGTAAGTCTACCTCTGATAAGCTTCCCAGTAAAAGCATTAAAAACAATCAAGCAACCCAGAAAAGTGCTAAAAATAAATAGCCCATGAATTCTCAATTTGCAGTACGTTTGCCAATCAGTTGTGCAGCCAGACTTATTTGCCATTCCTTTTGCCTCATCCCTCTCAAACATACAATGTTAAAATCCCTCATAAATTAATTTAGATGTAATTTTTTACAGTCATTTTCTTAATGAGCTTATTAGTAACTGGAATAAGCAATTTCATAAATGTGTCAAGTGCAGCGTCTGGTTGTTCCTCATTACTCACCACAGACCAGCAAATATTCTTCACATCATCAACATAGGTATCATTATGAAACTTCTTGTATGACCTCTTATACCCTGTATTAGGCCCAGCCTTTGGAACGTTGGTTTTCCTAGATATGGCTATTCCGAACAATACATCCAACGAATTTGGATACTGCTTAAAGCAAAATTCTACAGCATTTGTAAAGATGTGATCAATACATGTTGATGGTTTATTTAATTCCTGCGCTGTTGAATTATTATTATTATTATTATTTGTATTTATTGAACCTTTTATTTTTACTAGGCAAGTCAGTTAAGAACACCATTTTGATTTACAATGACCACCTACCCTGGCCAAACCCTAACCCGTATGATCCTGGGCCAATTGTGCGCCGCCCTATTGGACTCCCAATCACGGCCGGTTATGATACGGCCTGCAATCGAACCAGGGTTTTTGGTGACGCTTCTAGCACTGCGATGCAGTGCCTTAGACCGCTGTGCCACTCGGGGGCTCTACCCTGGTAGGTTGACTGATAATCTGAAACAGGGTGCAGGGACTGGTTGGAGTTTTTTAAAATTATTATTGAGTGGGCAGCTTGATGAAAGCCAGTCCAATATTTAAATCACCCAGAAAATATACCTCTCTGTTGATATCACATACATTATCAAGCATTTCACACATGCTAACCAGATACTGACTGTTAGCACTTGGTGGTCTATAGCAGCTTCCCACCAGAATGGGCTTTAGGTAAGGCAGACGAACCTGTAGCCATATTTACTTCAACAGATGATGTGCCTCTAAGCTTTACAGGAATGTGGTTCTGAATATAAACAGAAACACCTCCACTATTGGCTTTTCTGTAGATGTTATAACCATGTATTACTACCACTGCATCGTCAAAGCTATTATTGGAGTGAGTTTCAGAGTCAGAATATACATGTAATCTGTTACTAAGAAGTTATTGATTTCATAAACCTTGTTTCTTAGGCTACATTAATGTGGGCTATTTTTTAGCAATTTTCTGTGATGCTTGATTGATTGATTGTTGTCATTGCCTCACTGGGACATGCTTTTCCAACCGTCTTGAAGGAGGTCCCACATGCTTTTCCAACCGTCTTGAAGGAGTTCCCACATGCTTTTCCAATCGTCTTGAAGGAGGTCCCACATGCTTTTCCAATCGTCTTGAAGGAGGTCCCAAATGCTTTTCCAATCGTCTTGAAGGAGTTCCCACATATGCTGAGCACTTGTTGGCTGCTTTTCCTTCACTCTGCGGTCCAACTCATCCCAAACCATCTCAATTGGCTTGAGGTTGGGTGATTGTGGAGGCCAGGTCATCTGATGCAGCACTCCACTCAAATAGCCCTTACACAGCCTGGAGGTGTGTTTTGGGTCATTGTCCTGTTGAAAAACAAATGATAGTCTCACTAAGCGCAAACCAGATGGGATGACGTATCGCTGCAGAATGATGTGGTAGCAATACTGATAAAGTGTGCCTTGAATTATAAACAAATCAGACACTCTCACCAGCAAAGTTCCATCACACCTCCTCCTCCATGCTTCACCGTAGGAACAACACATGCAGAGATCATCCGATCACTTACTCTGCATCTCACAAAGGCACTGCAGTAGGAACAAAACATGAAACATTTGGACTCTTCAGAACAAAGGACATGATGTCCATCGCTCGTGTTTCTTGGCCCAAGCAAATGTCTACTTATTGGACACTTAGTAGTGGTTTCTTTGCAACAATTTGACCATGAAGGTCTGATTCACGCAGTCTCCTCTGAACAGTTGATGTGTCTGTTACTTGAACTCTGTGAGGAATTTATTTTACCTACAATCTGAGGCTGGTAACTCTAATGAACTTATCCTCTGCAGAGGTAACTCTGCGTCTTCCTTTCCTGTGATGGACCTCATGAGAGCCAGTTTCATCATAGCACTTGATGGTTTTTGTGAATGCCCTTTAAGAAACTTTCAAAGTTCTTGAAATGTTCTGTATTGACTGACCTTAATGTCTTAAAGTAATGATGGAATGTAATTTTCTCTTTGGCAAAAACAGCTTAAATAAGCATACTATGGACTTGGTCTTTTACCAAATAGGGCTATCTTCTGTATACCACCCCTACCTTGTCACAACACAACTGATTGGCTCAAACGCATTAAGAAGGAAAGATATTTCACAGCTTTTAACAAGGCACACCTGTTAATTGAAATGCATTCCAGGTGACTCCCTCGTGAAGCTGGTTGAGAGAATGCCAAGAGTGTGCAAAGCTGTCAAGGCAAAGGGTGGCTACTTTGAAGAATCTCAAATATAAAATATATTTTCATTTGTTTAACACTTTTTTGGTTACTACTTGATACCATATGTGTTATTTCATAGTGTCTTAACTATTATTCTACCATATAGAAAATAGTACAAATAAAGAAAAACCCTTGAATGAGTAGGTGTGTCCAAATGTTGGCTTCTATGGTGGCTTCTACCTCTAGCACGGCCTACTGTACTGTAGCACGGCCTTCTGTAACACGGCCTACTGTAGCACGGCCTTCTGTAACACAGCCTGCTGTACTGTAGCACGGCCTCCTGTACTGTAGCATGGCCTACTATTGCACGGCCTCCTGTAGCACGGCCTCCTGTACTGTAGAGCGGCCTATTATTGCACTGCCTTCTGTAGCACTGCCTTCTGTAGCACGGTCTTCTGTAGCACGGTCTTCTGTAGCACGGCCTACTGTAGCACAGCCTACTGTAGCACAGCCTACTGTAACACAGCCTACTGTACTGTAGCACGGCCTCCTGTACTGTAGCACGGCTCAGCTCAGTCTTGGGTGAAAATTGGGTGAAAAATTGTGTTGACGTTATAGCTTTTTATCTCAGCGAGACTACTCCATGACTGAAACCAAAACCTCCTCAGAGACGTTGCATGTGTCCCAAATGGCACCCTATTCCCTACATAGTGCACTAAAAGTAGTGCAATATGTAGGGAATGGGGTGCCATTTGGGACGACGACATAAATATTAGAAATTATATTAAAAACAACATCATAATGGCTTCCTGTAATAGAGAAATAGGACACCAATTCCTGCATTTACCCCCAGTGCCATTTTCAAACAGAATTATTGAAAGTGCCTTTTAGACCAAATGAGTTCAGGAAATAGTTTCCATTTCTGCAGAAGAGGGTGACGATTTAGTCATTCAGAACCATTTCTATAAGAGATCTATGAGGAAGTGATGCTGTTGATGAGAATGATGATGAGGCAGAGATGGTTCCTTTCAGCACATTGTATCGTCTGTTTGTTATATGTCTCCTTTGTGATATACCCTAGTAGGACACCAGACCACAGAGTAGTGACTGGCCAATAGCGAGAGTACTATAGCAGAATACTAGAACAGCTTTCAGAGGACATGAGAGGAACAGATGTGTTATTTTAACTCTCCCAGTCTGACATCTGAAGATAGTTAGACTGAGATATGATATGTTAGGAACATTCACATTGTTTCAAACTGAATAGACAGACAATGTGAATGTTCCTAACTGAATAGACAGACAATGTGAATGTTCCTAACTGAATAGACAGACAATGTGAATGTTCCTAACTGAATAGACAGACAATGTGAATGTTCCTAACTGAATAGACAGACAATGTGAATGTTCCTAACTGAATAGACAGACAATGTGAATGTTCCTAACTGAATAGACAGACAATGTGAATGTTCCTAACTGAATAGACAGACAATGTGAATGTTCCTAACTGAATAGACAGACAATGTGAATGTTCCTAACTGAATAGACAGACAATGTGAATGTTCCTAACTGAATAGACAGACAATGTCAATGTTCCTAACTGAATAGACAGACAATGTCAATGTTCCTAACTGAATAGACAGACAATGTCAATGTTCCTAACTGAATAGACAGACAATGTGAATGTTCCTAACTGAATAGACAGACAATGTCAATGTTCCTAACTGAATAGACAGACAATGTCAATGTTCCTAACTGAATAGACAGACAATGTGAATGTTCCTAACTGAATAGACAGACAATGTGAATGTTCCTAACTGAATAGACAGACAATGTGAATGTTCCTAACTGAATAGACAGACAATGTCAATGTTCCTAACTGAATAGACAGACAATGTCAATGTTCCTAACTGAATAGACAGACAATGTCAATGTTCCTAACTGAATAGACAGACAATGTGAATGTTCCTAACTGAATAGACAGACAATGTGAATGTTCCTAACTGAATAGACAGACAATGTGAATGTTCCTAACTGAATAGACAGACAATGTGAATGTTCCTAACTGAATAGACAGACAATGTGAATGTTCATTTGCTGTTTTTCTCTGGTGTGTGTGTTCTTTTCTCAGGGGTGTGTTAGGGTTGGGCTGTGTTGTGTTTTAGTCTCTGTTCATCCCTGCCATCTGGTATAAATTTGTCCTCATCATGTTCCCACAACTTCCCAGGTCTCAGTAACTAGGAGGGAGAAGTGTTCTCACACAGCCTCTCTCCCCTTTCATACAAGGTAACCTGCTTAAATGACCAACGTCCCGTCGCACTCATGTCAGTAGACATGAAGTGCTTTGATAGGCTGCTCATGGCTCACATCAACATCATTATCCCAGAAACCCTAGACCCACCCCAATTTGCATACTGCCCCAACAGATCCACAGATAACACAATCTCAATCGTACTCCACTGCCCTTTCCCACTTGGACAAAAGCAACACCGATGTGAGAATACTTTTCATTGACTACAGCTCAGCGTTCAACACCATAGTGCCCTCAAAGCTGATCACTAAGCTAAGGACCCTGTGACTAAACACCTTCTGCAACTAGATCCTGGACTTCCTGACGGGCTGCCCCCCAGGTGGTGAGGGTAGGCAACAACACGTCTGCCACACTGATCCTCAACACAGGTGCCCCTCAGGGGTGCGTGCTCAGTCCCCTCCTGTACTCCCTGTTCACCCACGACTGCATGGCCAAACACGACTCCAACACCATCATTAAGTTTGCTGACGACACAACGGTGGTAGGCCTGATCACCGACAACAATGAGACAGCCTTTAGGGAGGAGGTCAGTGACCTAGCAGTTTGGTGCCAGAGACCTCCAGTTTGGTCTCCCTCAACGTGAGCAACACAAATAAGCTGATCGTGGACTACAGGAACAGGCAGGCCGACGGGGCTGTAGTGGAGTGGGTCGAGAGTTTCAAGTTCCTTGGTGTCCACATCATCAACTATCTATCATGGTCCAAACACACCAAGACAGTTGTGAAGAGGGCACATCAATGCCTTTTCCCCCTCAGGAGACAAAATATTTGGCGTGGGTCCCCAGATCCTCAAAAAGTTATAAGCTGCACCATCGAGACAATACTGGTTGCATTACAACCTGGTACGGCAACTGCTCATCATCCTACTGTAAGGCGATACGAAGGGTAGTGCGTACGGCCCAGTACATCACTGGGGGCAAGCTTCCTGCCATCCAAGCTTCCTGCCATCCAAGCTTCCTGCCATCCAAGATTCCTGCCATCCAAGGCAGTCACCCCAGTCATAGACTGTTCTCTCTGCTATCGCACGACAAGCGGTACCGGATCGACAAGTCTAGGACCAAAAGGCTCCTTAACAGCTTCTACCCCCAAACCATAAGACTGATGAACAATTAGGAAAATGGCCACCTGGACTATTTACATTGACACCCCTCCCCCCCTTTGTTTTTACACTGCTGCTACTCGCTGCTTATTATCTATACATTGTCACTTGACACACCCCTACCTATATGTACAAATTAACTACCCTACCTACATGTACAAATTAACTAATATTTTCTCAACTCTAATTCCTGAACTGCATTGTTGGTTAAGGGCTTGTAATTACGCATTTCATGGTATTTACCTGTTGTATTCAGCGCATGTGACACATAACATTAAATTTGACAGATGTTTGTCTCTCTCCTCATTCACAATTCACAGCTGTCAATTCAATTGGTTTTATTGGCATGGGCAGAATACTGTATGTTTACATTGCCAAAGCAAGTGAAATAGATAATAAACAATATAAAATGAACAGTAAACATTACACTCAAAGTCCCCCCCCCAAAAATAGATATTTCAGATGTCATTGTTTCTCTCTCTTTCCATTCACAACCCACAGCTGTCTTCTGTCTCTCTCTGTCTCTCTGTCTCTCTCTCTGTCTCTGTCCTGTCGGTTGGGAGAACCTAAATGTTATTTTGGGTTCCAGGTAGAACATGTGAGTCGACTGCTCTTCTCTTACAGCTTGTTTAACTCCTGAGAGCCTCTCTCGGAATATCTGAGACATGAGGTGTACAGCCAGATCCGCTGAGCAGAACATAAAGCTTCTCTCTCTGCTTTAACAAAACATCTGCTCTCTTACAAAGTCTGAATATTGTTATATTTTTAACACAGAGATTTTCAGCTGAATGTCATCGTAGAGCGTAAATCTTCATGCATCTTCGTCTTTGGATATAATCAGAATGTTATGTTGATAAAAGCAGAATTGTAGCTATATGTGTAAATGATGTTGCTGTGATGGTCAAGAACGTGTTGTCTTTAGTTGGAGATAAGAGGAGGATCATTTTGTGTCAGAGGAATCAAGGAGAGGCCTTGTCCTTAACAGAGAACTACTCAGAGGAACCAAGGAGAGGCCTTGACCTTAACAGAGAACTACTAACTATATATGTGTCCTATTTGGGACACACGTGCTCATCCCAGGGTTTTTCTTTATTTTTACTATTTTATACATTGTAGAATAATAGTGACGACATCAAAACTATGAAATAACACATGGAATTATGTAGTAACCAAAAAAGAGTTAAACGAATCATAATATATTTTAAATTTGACATTCTTCAAAGTAGCCACCCTTTGCCTTGATGACAGCTTTGCATTCTCTCAACCAGCTTCATGAGGTAGTCAACTAGAATGCATTTTAATTAACAGGTGTGCCTTGTTAAAAGTTAATTTTTGGAATTTATTTCCTCCTTTAAAACTTCTTAAGGCTAGGGGGCAGTATTCAGAAGTTTGGATGACTGAGGTGCCCAAAGTAAACCGCCTGCTACTCAGGCACAGAAGCTAGGATATGCATATAATTGGTTGTAGTTTCTAAAACTGTTAAAATAATGCCTGTGAGTATAACAGAACTGATATGGCAGGTGAAAATCCAAGTTTCTTTTGTTGTTGAGGTTTCTGCCTATTCAAATGCTTGTTTATGGGAAAATCAAAGGAATATCTCCCAGATTGCAGTTCCTAGGGCTTCCACTAGATGTCAACAGTCTTTAGAAAGAGTTTCAGGCTTGTGTTTTGAAAAATGAACCAGAATTTGTAGTTTTTCAAGGTGGCTCTCGTTTTGGCTGTAATCTTGTGGCGCGCGTGGAAAAGGGCGGCCACTTCGTTATTTATCTTCGGTAATAAACATACTATTCTCCGTCTTAAATTTGATCATCTATTTACATATTAGGGTACCTGAGGATTGATTAGAAACGTTATTTGACTTGTTTGGATGAAGTTTATTGGTAACTTTTGGGATTCCCTTCCAGGTGGATTACTGAATCAAGCGCGACAACTAAACTGACTTTTTTGGGACATAAAGAAGGACTTTATCGAACAAAATGACCATTTATGTAGCTGGGACCCTTTCCCAGCACCCCACCTTTCCCAAAGAGTTTAATGCGTCTGAGCTAATCGGTTGTGTTGTGACAAAGTAGGGGTGGTATAACAGGACTCTACGCTAACTTTCTCCCCAAGGAGTACATGTGCTCCTAAATGAAAAAATGTAGGAGCACAGTGAAAAATGTAAGAGTTTATTAACAATTTATTACATACATATTTATACTGTGTGTGTGTGTGCGAGTACTAAGGGACACACATCTGTGGAACAGCACATACCACCAAAATTGCACATTGACCCATGACCCATGCCTACTAGACGCAAAGGATATCAGTTGTCCAGCTGGTTTTGTATGTTGGCCGTCTGGCACGCTTAGAGGTCAGCCAGCGGTCCACGGCAGGAGTGGGATCCAACTCCTCGACAGAAGGCCCCTCCAGGCTGATCCTCATCAGGTCTTTGTTGATGGAGATCACAAGGCAGCTTCTTGTCGAATTCTTAATCCGGTTCTGCACAGAGAAGCCTCGCTCTCACTTGGCAGCTGAAATGGGCAGAACCTGCATAAGCTGCACCAACTCCAGTATGTTCTAGGGAAAAGATATCTTTCAATTTCATTTAAACTCTTACCATCAACTTATCAAACCAACCATAGGATAGCACTCAGGACTGTTAGTCGACCTTGTAATCGTGCCTGTAGGGATCCTTTGTCAACATGGTCCCCCACAGGCCACTGTAGGACTTGTCCTTGACACTGTGGCTGACCAGGATTTTCAGCCCCTGCCACTCATCCTGGATTGCAGCCATGTTGTACCCTGATCTGCAGGATTGAACAGAGCAAGTGAGTTTGCATATTTTCCAAACATAACATTGTCTCATATGGCAATGCAGTGTCAAATACATTCTTACCTCTCTAGAGGCTCCTTGAAATGCCTCATCAGTTCTGCCACACCATCATCGCCGAAGGTGAGGAGGCTTGGCCTGGTCATGTTTAGCACTCTGAAAGACTCCACTGGGGTCTGGACACCCTCATCCTTTAGGAAACCACCAAACATGGCTTTGAGATCATCCACGCCACCTTCTGAATGGTCAGTAGTGCCAGTTCTAGTCTGTGAAAGTCAGAACAGAATCTTCCAAAAAAATTCACCATCTCCCCCCTGTCTCTTGTGCCAACAGAAAACAATAATTCTGTGGTATTTACCATTCCAGCACTTAGCGCATGCACACACTAAATCATAGGTTTGTAACTAATAAATTCTCTATGTGGCATACAGTGGATCGGGATTATATGCCCCCCTGCCTTTCTCTGCAGGTGGGCAATCACTCCCCCACGGTGGCCCATGTTCACGGAGACACGATCTGCCCCGAAGGAGATGCACCTCTTCATCCATGACCCTCCGGGCAAACAGCACAAAATGTGGCCTTTGTGGCATCCAAAACGCCTCGAATGACAACACACAAAAAAAAAATTATACAAAAGTATTTCTGACAAACTAAATTAAATGATCCCAAATATGAATAACGGTTAAACTTTACACAAGACTAAAGCCTATAAAGAGGAACAATTTACCAATGGCATGAGAGTGCTCAAGGGTCTGTTTTCCGACCATGTGATTGACTGGCTTCCCATCCTCCAACAAGCGCAGGTAGACTATCTTTCGTTCGGTGTTGGATATATCAGCGCATGTAGAAAATGTCTCATTCGGTGTTGGATATACAGTGGGGCAAAAAAGTATTTAGTCAGCCACCAATTGTGCAAGTTCTCCCACTTAAAAAGATGAGAGAGGCCTGTAATTTTCATCATAGGTACACTTCAACTATGACAGACAAAATTAGGAAAAAAATCCAGAAAATCACATTGTAGGATTTTTTATGAATTTATTTGCAATTTATGGTGGAAAATAAGTATGCATGTAAAAACAGATGCAATTCTGTTGTAGCTTAGACCCTAATTTACATCCAGGTTTTTGTGTCGTGCCGCCATCGGTTGAGACACAGCATGCTCTTGACTACAGGGTGGGTGTCATTTCAATCATAGAAACACAATTCATAGAATGGACCTATGCCTTCAGAACACTGTAATTTACCTGGTGCACCAATGAAATTAGAATTTAAACTTTGTAATTACTACCACGAAGATGGCTTCCTGTCCACCCACCATCAAATGCCAACTTTAAATGGTCATGTCCAATGTTCCCTCCAACGTTTTGGGGCACTGAGCAAATTGTAGGTTTTGTGAGAGGAAACTTGAACGTTGTGAGAATTGTGTGCAACTTCTGGTGAGCGTTTTACAGTGGACACTGAGGCTGTACCCTTAGTTTCAGTAGCCAATAGGTTGTACCCTTAGTTTCAGTAGCCAATAGGCTGTACCCTTAGTTTCAGTAGCCAATAGGTTGTACCCTTAGTTTCAGTAGCCAATAGGTTGTACTCTTAGTTTCAGTAGCCAATAGGTTGTACCCTTAGTTTCAGTAGCCAATAGGTTGTACCCTTAGTTTCAGTAGCCAATAGGTTGTACCCTTAGTTTCAGTAGCCAATAGGTTGTACCCTTAATTTCAGTAACCAATAGGTTGTACTCTTAGTTTCAGTAGCCAATAGGTTGTACCCTTAGTTTCAGTAGCCAATAGGCTGTACCCTTACAGTTTCAGTAGCCAATAGGCTGTACCCTTAGTTTCAGTAGCCAATAGGTTGTACCCTTAGTTTCAGTAGCCAATAGGTTGTACCCTTACAGTTTCAGTAGCCAATAGATTGTATGTACCCTTACAGTCTTAGACAGTAGCCAATAGGCTGCACCCTGACAGTTTTAGACATGAGCCAATAGGTTATTGTGGATATTGGAGCATAATGTAGGCCTACCAACAAAACCAATGGAGTAAAGCACATAACATTTTCACATGGAAACAGCTTTTGATTTCTATGATAGACTATATGAGGTGTTAAATACAGGCCTACAGTAGTCTATAAGAGGTGTTCAGTGAAGGCCTACAGTAGTCTGTATGAGGTGTGAAGGCCTACAGTAGTCTGTATGAGGTGTTCAGGCCTACAGTAGTCTGTATGAGGTGTTCAGGTCTACGGTAGTCTGTATGAGGTGTTCAGGCCTACGGTAGTCTGTATGAGGTGTTCAGGCCTACGGTAGTCTGTATGAGGTGTTCAGGCCTACGGTAGTCTGTATGAGGTGTTCAGGCCTACGGTAGTCTGTATGAGGTGTTCAGGCCTACAGTAGTCTGTATGAGGTGTTCAGGCCTACAGTAGTCTGTATGAGGTGTTCAGGCCTACAGTAGTCTGTATGAGGTGTTCAGGCCTACGGTAGTCTGTATGAGGTGTTCAGGCCTACGGTAGTCTGTATGAGGTGTTCAGGCCTACAGTAGTCTGTATGAGGTGTTCAGGCCTACAGTAGTCTGTATGAGGTGTTCAGGCCTACGGTAGTCTGTATGAGGTGTTCAGGCCTACAGTAGTCTGTATGAGGTGTTCAGGCCTACAGTAGTCTGTATGAGGTGTTCAGGCCTACAGTAGTCTATATGAGATGTTGAATACAGGCCTGGTTTAGTGGTTTTTGTGCTCTTGTAGGAAACAGTAACTCCCCATTATTTAATTGGGCTATTAACTTGCTAACTAGCAAAGAATATCAACAAATGTGCATGTGCGGCTCTGCGCTCTGAATCTTAACTGATCTGAAAAGCGTTTTCACTTTGCGGATGATTGAAAGACCGTTGCGCTCTGGCTCTGCCTGCAACAAAATCATACTCAATCTAGCAAAGTTACATTTGTTTTGGTTTGTTGCATTCAAATGGTGCTGATATAATGTTGTTGATTCTATCATAGAAACAACGTGGATCTAATACACCACAAACTAATGGGGCGGATCGCATGCGTCTCCAAGCACCCAGTTTAGAGGACACATTGTTAGAATAAACATTCTAGGGGTGCACTTGTGTTCAAGTGCACGTTGTGTCTCAACTGATGGCACAACACAAACATCTCTGATGTAAAATAAGGTCCAAGCTACAACATATATGCAACACAACATTTAGATAGTTTTAACTTTTAAGGTTAAGAAATTATAAAACAGTTTGACAATCCCTGCTTGTAAACTTTTAAAAAGATATATCCATTTCAGTCGTTTATATTTTCCAGTGACGAAGACGAATGTTTCATGGTAAGGTATGTAGACGGGGTCAACTTTGACCCCATCTCCTGAATGTTTTGCCATTCAGGTCAAAAATCACTTCCTGACCACTTCTACAATGGAACAACTTGTATGGTTTCATTCAAATCAACAATCAACAATTGTAGGTTGAGACTAACTTCTGGCCACACTGAGCAGTCCCATTCTCTAACCAGTCATCTCCTTCTGGTGGTCAGATTAACTGAACAGTCTCATTCTCTAACTGAATAGTCTTACTTTCTCACTTTTCTCTTCTCCTCCAGGTGCGTTCATCGTGTGCTGGACGCCAGGGCTGGTTCTCATCCTCCTCGATGTCTTCTGTGCCAACTGTAACGTCCTGGACTTTGAGAAGTTCTTCCTGCTTCTGGCTGAGTTTAACTCTGCTATGAACCCCATCATCTACAGCTACCGGGACAAGGAGATGAGCGCCACCTTCAAGCAGATCTTGTGCTGTCAGCGCCAGGAGAACGTTAACGGGACGGCAGCCGAGGGCTCCGACCGCTCAGCCTCCTCTATCAATCACACCGTGCTGAGTGGAGGGAAACAAAACAATGATCACTCAGTGGTGTGAGGAGAGGGGCTGGAGACAGGAGGAGAGGGGCTGGAGACAGGAGGAGAGGGGCTGGAGACAGGAGGAGAGGGGCTGGAGACAGGAGGAGAGGGGCTGGGGTTGGAGGAGAGGAGAGGGACTGGGGCTGCAGAGAGGAGGAGAGGAGAAGGACTGGGGCAGGAGAGGAGAGGAGAGGGACTGGGGCTGCAGAGAGGAGGAGAGGAGAAGGACTGGGGCAGGAGAGGAGAGGGGCTGGGCTTGGAGCTAGGAGGAGAGGACTGGGGCTGGAGGAGAGGAGAGGGACTGGGGCTGCAGAGAGGAGGAGAGGAGAAGGACTGGGGCAGGAGAGGAGAGGGACTGGGGCTGGAGCTAGGAGGAGAAGGACTGGGGCTGGAGACAGGAGGAGAGGAGAAGGGCCGGAGCTAGCAGAAGAGGAGCTGGAGACAGGAGGAGAGGACTGGGGCTAGAGAACAGAGGAGAGGGGGCTGCAGTGTGAAGCCCAGCCCAGGGGTGGCCAGAAGATGGGTGGGGGGACGAGGGCAGGCTGGGGCCAGGGAGGTGGGTGGCCAGGAGATGGACAATTGGACCTACTATAATTGACCAGGGTGTTGCCATGGAGACGGGTCGGAACAGAGGGCAGATTCATTGCAGGACTCTTATTGGTTGTTAGTTATTTGTTTTCTATTTTGTTAAAGTGTTGACACCACATTAACTATTTAAAGACTTTAATGTATGATGATGTGAAGGACTTGCAGAAGCTCTCTGTATCCCCCCTCTCTCTGACTAAACGTCTTAACTATCATTATATCCATATTACCTTCACAATAGGAAGAAGGGTCTGACTAAACGGCTGAACAGCTTTTACCCAGGTCTTTTGGGCCTTCATTGTGACCACACGACTTAGATACTTGTTACTGTCTGTATTCTGTTGTTGAGCCAGACCAAAGGGGGCCAACCAAGTCGTTAGTCTGCCAAGACCTGGCCTGTGTCCCAAATTGGTCCTGGTCTAAAGTAGTGCACTACAAAGGGAATAGGGTTCCATTGGGGACATAGACCTGTTCATAATTTTAACTTTCTGTTGCCAAGTATGTTGGATCCATTAACTGAAAGCTTGGTGACCTGTTTTACCCAACTCTCGCTTTGGCCAGATTCCACCCCAAAGTCTGTCGTTGTCAAACACGACTGATCATAAAGCATGTACATTCCTGATGTTTTAATGTCAGACATTCAGGTTAACACACTCTGTCCTGGACAATGACCATAGGCAAGGGAGTGTCTCTCAATCTATCTACAGTTATGGTCTATAGATGGCCTGAATTGCTTACAGGAGGTGTATTGATGGCATTAATGCAATTGATGGGCACCTCTAATACAGCTAACCTGAGTGATATCACCTCTAATACAGCTGACCTGAGTGATATCACCTCTAATACAGCTGACCTGAGTGATATCACCTCTAATACAGCTGACCTGAGTGATATCACCTCTAATACAGCTGACCTGAGTGATATCACCTCTAATACAGCTGACCTGAGTGATATCACCTCTAATACAGCTTACCTGAGTGATATCACCTCTAATACAGCTGACCTGAGTGATATCACCTCTAATACAGCTGACCTGAGTATCACCTCTAATAAAGCTGACCTGAGTGATATCACCTCTAATAAAGCTGACCTGAGTGATATCACCTCTAATACAGCTGACCTGAGTGATATCACCTCTAATACAGCTGACCAGAGGTCCAGTTTGTTGGTGCTGTCATGCAACTACCTTTCACTCATTGTCATGCCAAATACAGGGATCTGCCTAAATCTAGGAAAACCTAATATACAGGGTAGGTTGCACCAACATGGAGGAACTCTTAAGCCTTAATTTAACCCAGTTTCATCTTCATCTTGTTGCACCAAACTTTAAATCTATTTTTAAATTAATCCTAGTTAAAATGAATCCTTCCTCTAATCATAAGTTTTAGTTTTCACTTTAAACCTAGAGTCATTTTAAGCTTGAATATAAACTTAGATTGGAGATGAATTCTGAACTGCCACTTGATGTGGTTGAACTGATAAAATGACAGGATATCGACTGTGGAGAGACCAGAACGACAGAGTTCCTCAGAGAACATTACGAGACAGGTTGTATCCTGTTGAGTTTTTTTATGATAATGATGAGTTTTCAAGGAGATGCCGCTTCTCCAAGGAATCTGTAATGCAACTGGAAAGAAAGGTTGGACCAAGCGTGGGAACGACTGTAACGAGGATGTACCCCTACTACTTCAGCTCCTGATGACTCTACGGTTCTATGTAACTGGATGTTTCCAGATGGTGGATGGATGTGGACCTTTCTGGATTCCACAAGTCAACCGTCTACAGGATTGTAGCCAGAGTGTCCAGTGCTTTTGCCGGCCTGAAGAATGAGTACATCAGGTTCAGTCCGACAGAGGAAACAGCAGCTGGATTTTTACAGGAAAGCTAGATTCCCATGTGTACTATGGGCAATAGACTGGACACACATTCCTATTCCGAACCCTGGTGGTGGGAATGGAGAACTATTCTGTAATCAGAAAGATTACTGCTCCATCAACGTGCAGGCTGTCTGTGATGTCAAAGGTCAGCTCACCAACATCCTACTGCTCCGTCAACCTGCAGGCTGTCTGTGATGTCAAAGGTCAGCTCACCAACATCCTAGCTAGATGGCCAGGATCCACCCATGACAGCAGATACTTTGACAATAGTCGTCTGTGTGCAATGCTGGAAAGGGGAGCATATGAAGGCCCCCTACTACGTAACAATGGATATTATTGTCATGGGAACCTTATGACTCCCCTTTTAAACCCCCAGACACCTGAAGAGAGACAATCCACCACCTCATATCCTGACAAGAGATCTCAGAGAGAGAGAACACACCACCGCTCATATCCTGACAAGAGATCTCATAGAGAGAGAACACACCACCTCTCATATCCTGACAAGAGATCTCATAGAGAGAGAACACATCACCTCTCATATCCTGACAAGAGATCTCATAGAGAGAGAACACACCACCTCTCATATCCTGACAAGAGATCTCATAGAGAGAGAACACACCACCTCTCATATCCTGACAAGAGATCTCATAGAGAGAGAACACACCACCTATCATATCCTGACAAGAGATCTCATAGAGAGAACACACCACCTCTCATATCCTGACAAGAGATCTCATAGAGAGAGAACACACCACCTCTCATATCCTGACAAGAGATCTCATAGAGAGAGAACACACCACCTCTCATATCCTGACAAGAGATCTCATAGAGAGAGTTTTTGTAGTATGGAAGAAAAGATTCCCTCCCCTACAGGTGGTGCTCTGCATGAAGATGGACACTACACTGACAATCACAATTGCAGTGGAAGTTCTGTATAACTTTAGCAAGAGACAAGGAGACAAGCTACCTGAGGAGGATGAGGAGAATGGAGAAGATGGCCAGGTGCAACATGCTGTTGATGTGAATGCGGTGAGGAGAACCTTGATTGAGAACAATTTTTGCAGCCTAACGTGTGTGTGTGTGTGTGTAGTGTAACATGTAAAAAGCAATATTATATTTTGACTGACGTGCAATTTTTAATAAGACTATCTGTATTAAAATGTATTATTAAGTCATTGTTATTCTCTATCATAAAGGGGGGAACTGGAAGCACCAGAACATGAGCGGGGGCACCACATTGCTTGGGAAAGCATTGTTTTAATAAATAACAAGATTAGCATTCTTTCCACATTTGTTTCCCTGAAGGCGTTTCTGTTTCTGAATTCGCAGTAGCTCTTTTTTTGTAAACTCAGAATCTCAGTCTGAGGAATATTTTTCTCTCCCTCCAGCGCCAAAACATCAATATGAGCTGTTTTCGTCTCGGGTTCTGGGGGGCGTTTGATTGGCCCGGCTAGTTCAAGATCCAGGCATTGCTGTTTCTCCACGACAACAGGGTGTCAGCTCAACTAAAGAGAATCAACTCATTATTAGAACTTATCTTCCCATTTTGTAATTGAATTAGAGCTTATGATACACCTTGGTAGAGTGATGACGTTATGCAACATGCTGTAACGGGACTGAGAACAGTAAATTACTAGTAGCGTTAGTTTCAGTGGTGGAAAAAGTAATTTCATACTGTTGTAAAAGTAATGATATCTTAATAGAAAATAACTTGAGTAAAAGTCAGCCAGTAAAAAGTAAAGTAAAAAGTCAAAGTATTTGGGTTTAAATGTTCTTAAGTATCAAAAGTAAAAGTATGAATTATTTAATATTCCTTACATTAAGAAATCCAGATGGCACGGTTTTATTACATTGACAGTTTGCCAGTGTCACACTCCAACACTCAGACATAATTTACAAATGAAACATTTGTGTTTAGTGAGTCTGCCAGATCAGATGCAGTGGGGATGACCAGGGATGTTCTCTGTTTAGTGAGTTCTCCAGATCAGAGGCAGTAGTGATGACCAGGGGATGTTCTCTGTTTAGTGAGTCCTCCAGATCAGAGGCAGTAGGGATGACCAGGGATGTTCTCTGTTTAGTGAGTCCTCCAGATCAGAGGCAGTAGGGATGACCAGGGATGTTCTCTGTTTAGTGAGTCCTCCAGATCAGAGCCAGTAGGGATGACCAGGGATGTTCTCTGTTTAGTGAGTCCACCAGATCAGATGCAGTGGGGATGACCAGGGATGTTCTCTGTTTAGTGAGTCTGCCAGATCAGATGCAGTAGGGATGACCAGGGATGTTCTCTGTTTAGTGAGTCCTCCAGATCAGATGCAGTGGGGATGACCAGGGGATGTTCTCTGTTTAGTGAGTCCTCCAGATCAGATGCAGTGGGGATGACCAGGGATGTTCTCTGTTTAGTGAGTCCTCCAGATCAGATGCAGTGGGGATGACCAGGGATGTTCTCTGTTTAGTGAGTCCTCCAGATCAGATGCAGTAGGGATGACCAGGGGATGTTCTCTGTTTAGTGAGTCCTCCAGATCAGATGCAGTGGGGATGACCAGGGGATGTTCTCTGTTTAGTGAGTCCTCCAGATCAGATGCAGTAGGGATGACCAGGGATGTTCTCTGTTTAGTGAGTCCTCCAGATCAGAGGCAGTAGGGATGACCAGGGATGTTCTCTGTTTAGTGAGTCCTCCAGATCAGAGGCAGTAGGGATGACCAGGGGATGTTCTCTGTTTAGTGAGTCCTCCAGATCAGATGCAGTAGGGATGACCAGGGGATGTTCTCTGTTTAGTGAGTCTGCCAGATCAGATGCAGTGGGGATGACCAGGGATGTTCTCTGTTTAGTGAGTCCTCCAGATCAGAGCCAGTAGGGATGACCAGGGATGTTCTCTGTTTAGTGAGTCCTCCAGATCAGAGGCAGTAGGGATGACCAGGGGATGTCCTCTGTTTAGTGAGTCCTCCAGATCAGAGGCAGTAGGGATAATCAGGGATGTTCTCTGTTTAGTGAGTCCTCCAGATCAGAGGCAGTAGGGATGACCAGGGGATGTTCTCTGTTTAGTGAGTCCTCCAGATCAGAGCCAGTGGGGATGACCAGGGGATGTTCTCTCGATAAGTGCCCGAATTGGACCAGGTTCCTGCTAAGTATTCAAGAACATTATATGGAGTAAAACCTTGTTTAAGTCTTTTCTTTAGGAATGTAGTGAAGTAAAAATAAAAGTTGTCCAATATATAAAGAGTAAAGTACAGATACCCAAAAAACTGACTAAAGTAGTGCTTTAATGTATTTTAACTTAAGTACTTTACACCACTGGGTAGTTTTGACATGCATTGTAGTCATTGATGTTAACCAGTTGTTTATGCTTACTAAGTATTGGTGGGACTAGTTGTCTGTTGTCGTCATAGGGTTAACTGTTCGGTATCATCACATATGTCCTGAGAGAGAGACTCTGGTCTGAAATATCTTCCGCCTCTCATCTGCTGCATTATTTTTGGCTTTGAAGTTTTTCCCAGCAGCCTTCATCTGATTTGTGTCCCTCTCCTCGTTCATGTCAATCATTTAAATCTGTCGCGTAAAACAGCCCAGGTGTCGTCTTTCATCCTCCAGTACGTTACTAAATTCCTCCATCAGCTCAGTACGTTACTAAAACTAAGTTTACATACACCTTAGCCAAATACATCTAAACTTAGTTTTTCACAATTCCTGACATTTAATCCTAGTAAAAATCACTTTATTTTAAGAACATGAAATGTCAGAATAATAGTAGAGAGAATGTGGGTCAGAAGTTTACATACACTCAATTAGTATTTGGTAGCATTGCCTTTAAATTGTTTAACTTGGGTCAAACGTTTTGGGTAGCCTTCCACAAGCTTCCCACAATAAATTGGGTGAATTCCTCCTGACAGAGCTGGTATAACCGAGTCAGGTTTGCAAGGCCTCCTTGCTTGTACACACTTTTTCAGCTCTGCCCACAAATGTTCTATAGGATTGAGGTCAGGGCTTTGTGATGGACACTCCACTCCAGGTCAGGGCTTTGTGATGGACACTCCACTCCAGATCAGGGCTTTGTGGTGGACACTCCACACTCTGATGCCTATCAGAAGCTTTTAAAGCCATGACATCATTTTCTGGAATTTTCCAAGCTGTTTAAAGGCACAGTCAACTTAGTGTATGTAAACTTCTGATCCACTGGAATTGTGATACAGTGAATTATAAGTTAAATAATCTGTTTGGAAACAATAGGACAAATTACGTGTCATGCACAAAGTAGATGTCCTAACCGACTTACCAAAACTATAGTTCGTTAAGAAGAAATTTGTGGCGTGGTTGAAAAAAATGTTTTATTGACTCCAACCTGAGTGTATGTAAACTTATGATTCAACTGTATATGCTGTGTATAGAGCCCCACATTGGAGGTGTGATAATACCCATACAACCTAGCGGTGAAACAGGGAAATGGTTCCAGTCTATTTTCCACCATTCATTCTTCCCATTGGGGATTGTTAGAAACACTTAAAATAAGGTTTGTGTTTCATGTAGGCTTACCCTGGCGTGACATTTTATTAACCCCTAAATCTCTCTTGGACAAGATGACTTTTATCGATTTATATTTGGCTCTATTTACTCTCAGATTTGAAAACACTAATTAGCATCAAAGTAGAGATCGTGAAAAACTACAAATCCCTGCATGTTCCTGCACGTCATCTCTAGCTGACACCTTTACTAACAGGTATTTAGTAAACGTGAGTTGGGTGTGGTTTGACGTCCTTGCCACCACCAAGACACACCCATCTGTCAGAACCTTGCCTGCAGCTGTTTCCTCCCCACTCATTCACAACGAACAAACCTCCTGTAGATTCAGTTCAATAACTACAGGCAGATGTATGGTGAGATGCCAGAGGAAGCTTTGACTAGGTCAGTAGTCTACAGAGTAATATGAGAAGAATGCAATTGTTGAATTTATGTACATATTCTAAACTAAGTGTTTTGATAACGTTCAATTGTAGTAACAGCTCCATGTAGAATAAACAATCCTTTATATAAAACCATAGAAGTGTTCTGGTTATGTAACAATGTGCACCTTTCATTGTCATTCCCAGCCGATACGGATACTGCTTCCGGTCTGCTGGTAATGGGGTTACCATAGTAACATGTTTCTCCCTCCTCATATACTGACACCTGATTCTGGTTCAGAATACACAGGGTTTCTCCCTCATATTGACTGATCCTGGTTCAGAATACACAGGGTTTCTCCCTCATATTGACTGATCCTGGTTCAGAATACACAGGGTTTCTCACTCTCCATATTGACTGATCCTGGTCCAGAAAACACAGGGTTTCTCACTCTCCATATTGACTGATCCTGGTCCAGAATACACAGGGTTTCTCCCTCCTCATATTGACTGATCCTGGTTCAGAATACACAGGGTTTCTCCCTCCTCATATTGACTGATACCTGATCCTGGTCCAGAATACACAGGGTTTCTCCCTCCCCATATTGACTGATCCTGGTTGAGAAAACACAGGGTTTCTCCCTCACCATATTGACTGATCCTGGTCCAGAATACACAGGGTTTCTCCCTCCCCATATTGACTGATCTTGGTCCAGAATACACAGAGTTTATCCCTCCCCATATTGACTGATCTTGGTCCAGAATACACAGGGTTTCTCCCTCCCCATATTGACTGATCCTGGTCCAGAATACACAGGGTTTCTCCCTCCCCATATTGACTGATCCTGGTTCAGAAAGCACAGTGTTTCTCCCTCCCCATATTGACTGATCCTGGTTCAGAATACACAGGGTTTCTCCCTCCTCATATTGACTGATCCTGGTCCAGAATACACAGTGTTTCTCACTCTCCATATTGACTGATACCTGATCCTGGTTCAGAATACACAGGGATTCTCCCTCCTAATATTGACTGATCCTGGTTCAGAATACACAGGGTTCTCCCTCCACATATTGACTGATCCTGGTTCAGAATACATGGGGGTTCTCCCTCATATTGATTGATCCTGGTCCAGAATACACAGGGTTTCTCCCTCCTCATATTTACTGATCCTGGTCCAGAATACACAGGGTTTCTCCCTCATATTGATTGATCCTGGTCCAGAATACACAGGGTTTCTCCATCCTCATATTGGCTGATCCTGGTCCAGAATACACAGGGTTTCTCCCTCATATTGACCGTGGTTCAGAATACACAGGGTTTCTACCTCCCCATATTGACTGATCCTGGTCCAGAATACAGAGGGTTTCTCACTCATATTGACCGTGGTTCAGAATACACGGGGGTTCTCCCTCATATTGATTGATCCTGGTCCAGAATACACAGGGTTTCTCCCTCCTCATATTGACTGATCCTGGTCCAGAATACACAGGGTTTCTCCCTCCTCATATTGACTGATCCTGGTCCAGAATACACAGGGTTCTCCCTCCACATATTGACTGATCCTGGTTCAGAATACACGGGGGTTCTCCCTCATATTGATTGATCCTGGTCCAGAATACACAGGGTTTCTCCCTCCTCATATTGACTGATCCTGGTCCAGAATACACAGGGTTTCTCCCTCCTCATATTGACTGATCCTGGTCCAGAATACACAGGGTTTCTCCCTCCTCATATTGACTGATCCTGGTCCAGAATACACAGGGTTTCTCCCTCCTCATATTGACTGATCCTGGTCCAGAATACACAGGGTTTCTCACTCTCCATATTGACTGATACCTGATCTTGGTCCAGAATACACAGGGTTTCTCCCTCCCCATATTGACTGATCCTGGTCCAGAATACACAGGGTTTCTCCCTCCCCATATTGACTGATCCTGGTTCAGAAAGCACAGTGTTTCTCCCTCCCCATATTGACTGATCCTGGTTCAGAATACACAGGGTTTCTCCCTCCTCATATTGACTGATCCTGGTCCAGAATACACAGTGTTTCTCACTCTCCATATTGACTGATACCTGATCCTGGTTCAGAATACACAGGGATTCTCCCTCCTAATATTGACTGATCCTGGTTCAGAATACACAGGGTTCTCCCTCCACATATTGACTGATCCTGGTTCAGAATACATGGGGGTTCTCCCTCATATTGATTGATCCTGGTCCAGAATACACAGGGTTTCTCCCTCCTCATATTTACTGATCCTGGTCCAGAATACACAGGGTTTCTCCCTCATATTGATTGATCCTGGTCCAGAATACACAGGGTTTCTCCATCCTCATATTGGCTGATCCTGGTCCAGAATACACAGGGTTTCTCCCTCATATTGACCGTGGTTCAGAATACACAGGGTTTCTACCTCCCCATATTGACTGATCCTGGTCCAGAATACAGAGGGTTTCTCACTCATATTGACCGTGGTTCAGAATACACGGGGGTTCTCCCTCATATTGATTGATCCTGGTCCAGAATACACAGGGTTTCTCCCTCCTCATATTGACTGATCCTGGTCCAGAATACACAGGGTTTCTCCCTCCTCATATTGACTGATCCTGGTCCAGAATACACAGGGTTCTCCCTCCACATATTGACTGATCCTGGTTCAGAATACACGGGGGTTCTCCCTCATATTGATTGATCCTGGTCCAGAATACACAGGGTTTCTCCCTCCTCATATTGACTGATCCTGGTCCAGAATACACAGGGTTTCTCCCTCCTCATATTGACTGATCCTGGTCCAGAATACACAGGGTTTCTCCCTCCTCATATTGACTGATCCTGGTCCAGAATACACAGGGTTTCTCCCTCCTCATATTGACTGATCCTGGTCCAGAATACACAGGGTTTCTCACTCTCCATATTGACTGATACCTGATCTTGGTCCAGAATACACAGGGTTTCTCCCTCCCCATATTGACTGATCCTGGTCCAGAATACACAGGGTTTCTCCCTCCCCATATTGACTGATCCTGGTTCAGAAAGCACAGTGTTTCTCCCTCCCCATATTGACTGATCCTGGTTCAGAATACACAGGGTTTCTCCCTCCTCATATTGACTGATCCTGGTCCAGAATACACAGTGTTTCTCACTCTCCATATTGACTGATACCTGATCCTGGTTCAGAATACACAGGGATTCTCCCTCCTAATATTGACTGATCCTGGTTCAGAATACACAGGGTTCTCCCTCCACATATTGACTGATCCTGGTTCAGAATACATGGGGGTTCTCCCTCATATTGATTGATCCTGGTCCAGAATACACAGGGTTTCTCCCTCCTCATATTTACTGATCCTGGTCCAGAATACACAGGGTTTCTCCCTCATATTGATTGATCCTGGTCCAGAATACACAGGGTTTCTCCATCCTCATATTGGCTGATCCTGGTCCAGAATACACAGGGTTTCTCCCTCATATTGACCGTGGTTCAGAATACACAGGGTTTCTACCTCCCCATATTGACTGATCCTGGTCCAGAATACAGAGGGTTTCTCACTCATATTGACCGTGGTTCAGAATACACGGGGGTTCTCCCTCATATTGATTGATCCTGGTCCAGAATACACAGGGTTTCTCCCTCCTCATATTGACTGATCCTGGTCCAGAATACACAGGGTTTCTCCCTCCTCATATTGACTGATCCTGGTCCAGAATACACAGGGTTCTCCCTCCACATATTGACTGATCCTGGTTCAGAATACACGGGGGTTCTCCCTCATATTGATTGATCCTGGTCCAGAATACACAGGGTTTCTCCCTCCTCATATTGACTGATCCTGGTCCAGAATACACAGGGTTTCTCCCTCCTCATATTGACTGATCCTGGTCCAGAATACACAGGGTTTCTCCCTCCTCATATTGACTGATCCTGGTCCAGAATACACAGGGTTTCTCCCTCCTCATATTGACTGATCCTGGTCCAGAATACACAGGGTTTCTCACTCTCCATATTGACTGATACCTGATCCTGGTCCAGAATACACAGGGTTTCTCCCTCATATTGACTGATCCTGGTCCAGAATACACAGGGTTTCTCCCTCCCCATATTGACTGATCCTGGTTCAGAAAACACAGGGTTTCTCCCTCCTCATATTGACTGATCATGGTCCAGAATACACAGGGTTTCTCCCTCCTCATATTGTCTGATCATTGTTCAGAATACCAAGGGTTTCTCACTCTCCATATTGACTGATACCTGATCCTGGTCTGCTGGTCTGGACTCCATCACACCATCTTGCAAGTCTCCATGTGCTGGCTAGAGGTAAGGTTAGGTTAGGGATGGGCCTAGCATCATAGATCAGTTTGACTCTCATCAAATATACTGGTCGGTTACACACACATACATACATACATACACACACACACCTTCTCAATGGTGGTTATGATTAGCATGATGGAACCAACCTGATTGCTGCTTTCACTTTCGTTCAGATATCATGACGTGTTGTGAAATAGAATGGTAAACGCAGCCATCAGGCTGGTTCCACCAGGCTATGTTATGAAGGTGAATTGGGACAAAACTCAAAACTGTGTTGATCTTTGACCAGGTCATACTGCTGTGAGAACTGCTATCTGTCCCAGGATCCTGCCAGATTCCGTATAGGGGGAGAGACGCGAAAGCCCAGCTAGTCTAGCTGGCTCGGCGATCTCAAAATGAGGCCGCTATTGAACATTTCCAACGTTGCAGGAGGTACGTTTACTTTGCTTTTTTCCAGGACAATGTGGACCGTGCTGATTTTCAATGTTGCAACTGCTTGCTTATGGAGGACTACAGGAGTGAAGTGGCTAGTCTTAGCAAGTAGGTAGCAAACCTTCACAAGCTACTGGAGAACCGACGCCCGCCAACTTTTTTTTTTCTTCCTCCCCAGTAGCCAGACGCTGCTCTGGTCTGGAGGAAGTTTAGGCGCCGTGTTGGCTCTCCACAGCCGACTGGCCGGTCCTCGGCAGGGTTCCATCCCCGAAGGGGTTTCCCCCTTTCCTGGAGAATGGAGCTGATCTCGACCAGCCATGGAGATACGTCACTCGCAGCGGATGTCGGAGAAGGCGTCCCCTGGCAATGGGGTCTCCATGGAGATGTTGAGCCCGGAACTGGCACAGACCAGAAACAGCTTTGCCTCCCTGGATCCAGAGGTTCCGGTGCCTTCTTCCTTGGTGGCTTCCCAATGAAGATTGGATCCGGAGGTACCTGTGTCTTCGTCCTCAGCTCTGTCTCCCTCTCCGGTGGCTTCTACCTCGGTTCAGATCCTCGGAGCTCCCACCCTCACCAGACCGTGAGGCTGCCTGAGAGACCGGCCCATTCAACATCACCAGCTGTCATCATAGGCAGCTCTATGGTGAGAAACATCTGCCTCACCTAAAGACCATTTTTGTGGGAAGCTGCTATAGACCACCAAGTGCTAACAGTCAGTATCTGGATAATATGTGTGAAATGCTTGATAATGTTTAATTATTTAAGCCTACTAGAGAGTGTGTGCCCTCAGGCCTGGAGGGAAGCTAAAGTCATTCCACTACCCAAGAAGAGTAAAGCCACCTTTACTGGCTCAAATAGCCGACCAATCAGCCTGTTACCAACCCTTAGTAAAACTCTGGAAAAAATAGTGTTTGACCAGATACAATGATATTTTACAGTAAACAAATAGACAACAAAATTTCAGCATGCTTATAGGGAAGGACACTCAACAAGCACAGCACTTTCACAAATTACTGATGATTGGCTGAGAGAAATTGATGACAAAATGATTGTGGGGTCTGTCTTGTTTGACTTCCGTACAGCTTTTGGCATTATTGATCATAGTCTGCTGCTGGAAAAACATATGTGTTATGGCTTTACACCCCCTGCTATAATGCTGATAAAGAGTTACATGTCTAACAGAACATAGAAGGTGTTCTTCAACTTCTAACTTCTTAAGGTATAAGGGGCAGCATTTTCACTTTTGGTTAAATAGCGTGCCCAATTTCAACTTCCTGCTACTCATGCCAAGAATATAAGATACGCATATTATTAGTAGATTTGGATAGGAAACACTTTGAAGTTTGTTTGAATCATGTCTGTGAGTATAACATAACTTATGTAGCAGGCAAAACCGTTCAGAATTATTCTGTTCACTGAGGTCTCATTGGGAAACAATATTTCTTAGGAACTTGTTTTCAGTTCCTACCGGTTCCACTGGATGTCACCAGTCTTTGGAATTTGGTTGAGGTTATTCATTTGTGCAATGAAGAAGTAAGGCCATCTAGGAACTGCGTAACACTGTTGAGAGTTGCGCAAGACTTGAAAAGTAGCTTGGTTTGTTGTCTTCCTGTATTGAACACAGATAGACCTGTCTTCAACGTTATTAACGGTTGAAAAATACCTAAAGTTGTATTACAAAAGTAGTTTGAAATGTTTTGGCAAAGTTTACAGGCAACTTTTGAAATATTTTGTAGTGACGTTGCGCAATATGGAAGCTGTTTTTTTCTGGATCAAACGCATCAAATAAATTGACATTTTGGATATATATGGACGGAATTAATCGAACAAATGGACCAATTGTGATGTTTATGGGACATATTGGAGTGCCAACAGAAGAAGCTCGTCAAAGGTAAGGCATGTTCTATATTTTATTTCTGCGTTTTGTGTAGCGCCTGCAGGGTTGAAATATGCTACCCTCTTTGTTTACTGTTGTGCTATCATCAGATAATAGCTTCTTGTGCTTTCGCCGAAAATCCTTTTTAAAATCTGACATGTTGGCTGGATTCACAACGAGTGTAGCTTTAATTTAGTATCTTACATGTGTGATTTAATGAAAGTTAGATTTTTTTTATTTTTTTATTTTTTTTTTATATCATTTTATTTGAATTTACCGCGCTGCATTTTCCCTGGCTTTTGGCCAAGTGGAACGCAAGCGTCCCCCATACCATAAGAAGTTAATGGAAGCCTCTCAAACATAATCTAGTTAGAATCAGGAAATCCCCAGGGCAGCTGTCTAGGTCCCTTGCTTTTTCAATTTTTACTAACGACATGCCACTGACTTTGAGTAAAGCCAGAGTGTCTGTATGCAGACTCAACACTATACATGTCAGCTCTTACAGCGACTAAAATGACTGCAACACTCAACAAAGAAATGCATATAGTTTCAGAGTGGGTGGCGAGGAATAAGTTAGCCCTAAATATTTCCAAAACTAAAATCATTGTATTTGGAACAAAACACTCACTAAACCTCAACTAAATCTTGTAATAAATAATGTGGAAATTGAGCAAGTTGGTATGACTAAGCTGCTTGGAGTAACCCTAGATTGTAAACTGTCATGATGCAGTAGTAGCTAAGATGGGGATAAGTCTGTCTCTCTATAATAAAGCTATGCTCTGCCTTCTTATCAACACTATCAACAAGGCAGGTCCTACAGGCCCTAGTTTTGTCGCACCTGGACTACTGTTCAGTCATGTGGTCAGGTGCCACAAAAAAGGACAAATTGCAATTGATTCAGAACAGGGCATAATGGCTGGCCCTTGGATGTACACAGAGAGCTAATATTAATAATATGCATGTCTCTCCTGGCTGAAAGTGGAAGAGATTGACCTAATCACTACTTTTATTTATGAGAGGTATTGACGTGTTGAATGCACCGAGCTGTCTGTCTAAACTACTGGCACACAGCTCAGACACCCATACATACCCCACAAGACTTTCCACAAGAGGTCTCTTCACAGTCCCCAAGTCCAGAGCAGACTATGGGAGGCACACAGTACTACATAGAGCCATGACTACATGGAACTCTATTCCACATCAAGTAACTCATGCAAGCATTAAAATTAGATTTAAAAAAACTGATTAAAAAACACCTTATGGAACAGCAGGGACTGTGAAGCAACACAAACCTTGGCACACACACACACACACACAATAACATACGCACTATACATACACATGGATTTAGTACTGTAGGTATGTGGTAGTGGTGGAGTAGAGGCCTGAGGGCACACAGTGTTTTGTGAAACATGTGAATGTATTGTAATGTTTTAAAATAGTATAAACTGCCTTAATTTTCTGGACCCCAGGAAGAGCAACTGCTGCTTTGGCAGGAAATAATGGGGATCCATAATACATACAAAATACAAATACAGTGAAGCATGGTGGTGGAAGCATCATAATGTGGGGATGTTTTTCAGCTGCAGGGATTGTGAAACTAGTCAGGATTGAGGGAAAGATGAATGGAGCAAAGTACACAGAGATCCTTGAGGAAATCTTCTCCAGAGCACGCAGGATTTCAGACTGGGGCAACAACCCTAAGCACACAGCCAAGACGACGCAGGAGTGGCTTCGGGACAAGTCTCTGAATGTTCTTGAGTGGCCCAGCCAGAGCCTGGACTTGAACCTGATCGAACATCTCTGGAGAGACCTGAAAATAGCTGTGCAGATACGCTCCCCATTCAACCTGACAGAGCTTGACAGGATCTGAAGAGAAGAATGGGAGTAACTCTCCAAATACAGGTTTGCCAAGCTTGTAGCTTAATACCCAAGAAGACTTGAGGCTATAATCGACACCAAAGGTGCTTCAACAAAGTACTGAGTAAAGGGTCTGAATATTTATGTAAATGTGATATTTCATTTATTTTTATTTTTACATTTGCTAAAATATTTTAAAAAGTTTTTTTGCTTTGTCATTATGGGGTATATACGTTGATTGATGAAGGGGAAAAACAATTTTAGAATAAGTCTGTAACGTTAAAAAAGGCAAGGGATCGGAATACTTTCCGAAAGCATTGTGGTTGGAACAAATAAATCTCAAATTTGGACTCAGACCAAAGGACAAATTTCCATCGCTTGCGTTTCTTGGCCCAAGCAAGTCTCTTCTTATTGGTGTCCTTAAGTTGTGGTTTCTTTGCAGCAATTCGACCTCTGAACAGTTGATGTGGAAATGTGTCTGTTACTTGAACTCTGTGAAGCATTTATTTGGGCTGAAATTTGAGGCTGGTAACTCTAATGAACTTATCCTCAACAGCAGAGGTAATTCAGGGTCTTCCTTTCCTGTGGCGGTCCTCATGAGTGCCAGTTTCATCATAGCGCTTGATGGTTTTTACGACTGCACTTGAAGAAACTATCAAAGTTCTTGAAATGTTCCCGATTGACTGACCTTCATGTCTTAAAGTAATGATGGACTATCGTTTCTCTTTGCTTATTTGAGCTGTTTTTGCCATAATATGGACTTGGTCTTTTACCAAATAGAGCTATCTTCTGTATACCACCCCTACCTTGTCACAACACAACTGATTGGCTCAAACGCATTAAGAAGGAAAGGTATTCCACAAATTAACTTTTCACAAGGCACACCTGTTAATTGAAATGCATTCCAGGTGATGACCTCATGAAGCTGGTTGAGAGAATGCCAAGCGTGTGTAACAAAGCTGTCATCAAGGCAAAGGATGGCTACTTTGAAGAATATCAAATATATATTAATTTGTTTAACACTTGTTTCGGTTACTACATGATTCCATATGTGTTATTTCATAGTTTTGATGTCTTCGCTATTATTCTACAATGTAGAGAATAGTAAAAAGAAAAAGGAACAACTTGAATCAGTTGGTGTCCAAACTTGACTGGTAGATTTTTTTCAAAGTTAATCAACAAGGAAAGGAAATGTTTTAACAGGCCAATCAGAGTTTGTGGGTGTATACCCCTCTTGTCTATATAACACCCTGCACTGCTCTGGTTTCCTCATTCTAAGAACTACCTCTTACATGAGTCTTACAAGAGATCTGGTGGGATGTCTCCCTGAACTCCTTCAGAGAACCGGGGTTACACACCATAACCCAAAGTTCTCTTTCAGTCCACCCGGTTCGACACCTCACTATGGGACACTTGTAAAACACACTGATTGCCTGTGAAGACACGTGACTGATGTTTCCAGGCAAAACACAGAGAAAGTGGCGAAAAGCCGTGGCTCTCTCTATGGTGAGGGCTGCTCGACAGGCTACGGAGTCCAGAGACAATCCCCTAATCATTTTCTGCTGGGTTGGTAAGAGCAAGCCTTTGGCACAACTTATCCTGAAGCCTAGAGCAAGCAGGTGCGACAACAGCTGGGCTGTGTGCTCCGTTGCCTGAGCCAAAATGTCCAGATCAACCAGTCATCGATGTACGTCAGGACTCTTAAGCCTCTCTCCTGTAGGGGGGCTAGGGGGGCTTCGGCACAGTTGGTGAATGTCCGTGGGTCAAGGGGCAGACCGAATGGTAAGGTGAGATATTCGTAGGCTATGCCCCTGAAGGGAAACATTAGATATCTCCTGCAGGATAAACTTCTTAAGCTTTACTGTGGTGAACCACGTGTTCCAATCTGACAGCATGCAATGCTTTGGCATTTGAAATGTGTAGACTCTCAGATGCTTGTTGAGGTGCTGTAAATCCAGAATGGAGTGTACCCCAGGAGCCAGGGAAGCAGAACCAGAAAGCTTTATTTACCAGGGTGGCGGTATTATTAAAGTAGAGCCAACAGGGATGCTAGATAATTAGCCTGAGTGATGATAGCCAGCTAGTCGAGCCGTAGCATGAGAAACCAAGTGCAGACGTGGTGTGTAAACCAAGTAACTCGAGGTTAAAGGTGTTTGAATGGTGGGGTAACGTGCTGAAGAAACAGCACTGCCAAACAAACCGGATGGAGGTTTAGCCAAGAGGTTGCTAACTACACCAGTGGTACCGTTAGTCCACTAACTAGTCAAGACACTTGGAAGTTCAGCTAGCTAACAAGCGGTGGGAACGGTGGGAACCGACAGAGAGCGGTGGGAACAGTGGGAACCGACGGAGAGCTAGAAACTCCAGTAAATGATTCCTCATGGTTGAGCATGTTGCCTTTTTCTTCACTTTCTGAATCCAGTTTATTTGCAAACTGTTAAAATCATTAGAGGAACATTTATGTTGGTTTGTCTGGTGGAGGTGGTGAATCCTGTGTGTTGGTTTGGTAAAGAGTTCTATTGTGTCCACGTTGTCTATGTTCACTTCAGAGAAAGAGCACATGCTGGAACAATTATGTGCCCTAGACTTTCTTTATGGACCAAAGGTTTATTGAACGGAGGGTGATTGTGGTGAAACAGTGCCATCTATCATACAAGACCTGTAACAAACATGTTGACCGATACAACAATTATGATTTACTAGGGAATCAAATTACACCTCATTCCCTATTCAGTGCACTATGTAGGGAATCAAATTACACCTCATTCCCTATTCAGTGCACTATGTAGGAAATCAAATTACACCTCATTCCCTATTCAGTGCACTATGTAGGGAATCAAATTACACCTCATTCCCTATTCAGTGCACTATGTAGGGAATCAAATTACACCTCATCCCTATTCAGTGCACTATGTAGGGAATCAAATTACACCTCATTCCCTATTCAGTGCACTATGTAGGGAATCAAATTACACCTCATTCCCTATTCAGTGCACTATGTAGGGAATCAAATTACACCTCATTCCCTATTCAGTGCACTATGTAGGGAATCAAATTACACCTCATCCCTATTGTCATGTACTGTCATGTTGTCTTGTCTCTGTCCTTTCCCTTCACCCTGTCTCCCTCTGCTGGTCGTGTTAGGTTACCTTTTCTCCCCCGCTTTCCCCCAGCTGTCCCTTGTCTCCTCTAACTACCCATTCACCCCGTTCCCCACCTGTTCCCTTTTTCCCTCTGATTAGGTCCCAATATCTCTCTCTGTTTCTGCTCCTGTCCTTGTCGGATTCTTGTTTGTTTGTGTCATTCATGCCTGAACCAGACTGTCGTCATGTTTGCTGTAACCTTGTCCTGTCCTGTCGGAATCTGCCGGTCCATCTGAGCCTACCTATGTTTGGTAATTAAAGAAGCTCTGTTTAAGTTGATTCGCTTTTGGGTCCTCATTCACGTACCGTAACAGAAGAATCCGACCAAGAATGGACCCAGCGACTTCGGATCCTCTCCACTCAGCCGTCGAGATCCAGGGAGCGATGCTAGGCAGACACAAGCAGGAATTGTCTGCTGCTCGACATGCCGTTGAGACCCTGGCCACCCAAGTCTCCAACCTCACAGAACAGGTTCACCATCTCCGCCTCGATCCACCGGCCACTTCCAGGGCTTTCGAATCTCCGGAGCCCAGAATCAATAACCCGCCGTGTTACTCTGGGGAGCCCACTGAATGCCGCTCGTTCCTCACCCAGTGTGATATTGTGTTTTCTCTCCAGCCCAACACTTACTCCAGGAGCACTGCTCGTGTCGCCTACGTCATATCTCTCCTTATTGGACGGGCTCGTGAGTGGGGCACGGCAATCTGGGAGGCAAGGGCTGAGTGTACTAACCAGTATCAAGACTTTAAGGAGGAGATGATACGGGTTTTTGATCGATCTGTTTTTGGGGAGGAGGCTTCCAGGGCCCTGTCTTCCCTATGTCAAGGCAATCGATCCATAACAGACTACTCTATTGAGTTTCGCACTCTTGCTGTCTCCAGTGGCTGGAACGAGCCGGCCTTGCTCGCTCGTCTTCTGGAGGGTTTCCGCGCTGAGGTAAAGGATGAGATTCTCTCCCGGGAGGTTCCTTCCAGCGTGGATTCCTTGATTGAACTCGCTATTCGCATTGAGCGACGGGTTGATCTTCGTCACCGAGCTCGTGGAAAGGAGCTCGCGCTCTCCGTCGCCTCCCTCTCCGCATCACTACCATCTTCCTCTGCCGGCTCGGGTGATGAGTCCATGCAGCTGGGAGGTATCCGCATCTCGACTGAGGAGAGGGAACGGAGAATCACCAACCGCCTCTGTCTCTATTGCGGTTCCGCTGGTCATTTTGTCACTTCATGTCCAGTAAAAGGCCAGAGCTCGTCAGTAAGCGGAGGGCTACTGGTGAGCGCTACTACTCCTGTCTCTCCTTCAAGATCCTGCACTACCTTGTCGGTCCATCTACGCTGGACCGGTTCGTCAGCTTCCTGCAGTGCCTTAATAGACTCTGGGGCGGAGGGCTGTTTTATGGACGAGACCTGGGCTCGGGAACATGACATTCCTCTCAGACAGTTAAAGGAGCCCACGGCCTTGTTCGCCCTGGATGGTAGTCCTCTCCCCAGGATTCAGCGTGAGACGCTACCTTTAACCCTCACTGTTTCTGGTAATCATAGTGAAACCATTTCTTTTTTAATTTTTCGTTCACCTTTTACACCTGTTGTTTTGGGCCATCCCTGGCTAGTTTGTCATAATCCTTCCATTAATTGGTCTAGTAATTCTATCCTCTCCTGGAACGTCTCTTGTCATGTGAAATGTTTAATGTCTGCTATCCCTCCTGTTTCCTCTGTCTCTTCTTCACATGAGGAGCCTGGTGATTTGACAGGGGTGCCGGAGGAATATCACGATCTGCGCACGGTGTTCAGTCGGTCCAGGGCCACCTCTCTTCCTCCACACCGGTCGTATGATTGTAGTATTGATCTCCTTCCGGGAACCACCCCCCCCCGGGGTAGACTATACTCTCTGTCGGCTCCCGAACGTAAGGCTCTCGAAGATTATTTGTCTGTAGCTCTTGACGCCGGTACCATAGTCCCCTCCTCCTCTCCCGCCGGAGCGGGGTTTTTTTTTTGTCAAGAAGAAGGACGGGTCTCTGCGCCCCTGCATAGATTATCGAGGGCTGAATGACATAACAGTGAAGAATCGTTATCCGCTTCCTCTTATGTCTTCAGCCTTCGAGATCCTGCAGGGAGCCAGGTTTTTCACTAAGTTGGACCTTCGTAACGCTTACCATCTCGTGCGCATCAGGGAGGGGGACGAGTGGAAGACGGCGTTTAACACTCCGTTAGGGCACTTTGAATACCGGGTTCTTCCTTTCGGCCTCGCTAACGCTCCAGCTGTCTTTCAGGCATTAGTCAATGATGTCCTGAGAGACATGCTGAACATCTTTGTTTTCGTTTACCTTGACGATATCCTGATTTTTTCACCGTCACTCCAGATTCATGTTCAGCACGTTCGACGTGTCCTCCAGCGCCTTTTAGAGAATTGTCTTTTTGTGAAGGCTGAGAAGTGCACTTTTCATGCCTCCTCCGTCACATTTCTCGGTTCTGTTATTTCCGCTGAAGGCATTAAGATGGATCCCGCTAAGGTCCAAGCTGTCATTGATTGGCCCGTCCCTAAGTCACGCGTCGAGCTGCAGCGCTTTCTCGGCTTCGCGAACTTCTATCGTCGTTTCATCCGTAATTTCGGTCAGGTGGCAGCTCCTCTCACAGCCCTTACTTCTGTCAAGACCTGCTTTAAGTGGTCCGTTTCCGCCCAGGGAGCTTTTGATCTCCTCAAGAATCGTTTTACATCCGCTCCTATCCTTGTTACACCTGACGTCTCTAGACAGTTCGTTGTCGAGGTTGACGCGTCAGAGGTGGGAGTGGGAGCCATCCTTTCTCAGCGCTCCCTCTCTGACGACAAGGTCCACCCATGCACGTATTTTTCTCATCGCCTGTCGCCGTCGGAACGTAACTATGATGTGGGTAACCGCGAACTGCTCGCCATCCGGTTAGCCCTAGGCGAATGGCGACAGTGGTTGGAGGGGGCGACCGTTCCTTTTGTCGTTTGGACTGACCATAGGAACCTTGAGTACATCCGTTCTGCCAAACTGTTTTTCGCTCGTTTCGAGTTCGTGATTTCTTATCGTCCGGGCTCTAAGAACACCAAGCCTGATGCTTTGTCTCGTCTCTTCAGTTCTTCAGTAGCCTCCACTGACCCCGAGGGGATTCTCCCTGAGGGGCGTGTTGTCGGGTTGACTGTCTGGGGAATTGAGAGGCAGGTAAAGCAAGCACTCACTCAAACTCCGTCGCCGCGCGCTTGTCCTAGGAACCTTCTTTTCGTTCCCGTTCCTACTCGTCTGGCCGTTCTTCAGTGGGCTCACTCTGCAAAGTTAGCCGGCCACCCTGGCGTTCGGGGTACGCTTGCTTCCATTCGCCAGCGTTTCTGGTGGCCCACCCGGGAGCATGACACGCGTCGTTTCGTGGCTGCTTGTTCGGTCTGCGCGCAGACTAAGTCCGGTAACTCTCCTCCTGCCGGCCGTCTCAGGCCGCTTCCTATTCCCTCTCGACCGTGGTCTCACATCGCCTTAGATTTTGTCACCGGACTGCCTTCGTCAGCGGGGAAGACTGTTATTCTTACGGTTGTCGATAGGTTCTCTAAGGCGGCTCATTTCATTCCCCTTGCTAAGCTTCCTTCTGCTAAAGAGACGGCACAAATCATCATCGAGAATGTTTTCAGAATTCATGGCCTTCCGTCAGACGTCGTTTCGGACAGAGGTCCGCAATTCACGTCTCAATTTTGGAGGGAGTTTTGCCGTTTGATTGGGGCTTCCGTCAGTCTCTCTTCCGGCTTTCACCCCCAGTCTAACGGTCAAGCAGAACGGGCCAATCAGACTATTGGTCGCATCTTACGCAGTCTTTCTTTTCGCAACCCTGCGTCTTGGTCAGAACAGCTCCCCTGGGCAGAATACGCCCACAACTCGCTTCCTTCATCTGCGACCGGGCTATCTCCTTTTCAGAGTAGCCTCGGGTACCAGCCTCCGTTGTTCTCATCTCAGTTCGCCGAGTCCAGCGTCCCCTCCGCTCAGGCTTTTGTCCAACGTTGCGAGCGCACCTGGAAGAGGGTCAGGTCTGCACTTTGCCGTTATAGGGCGCAGACTGTGAGAGCTGCTAATAAGCGTAGAACTAAGAGCCCTAGATATTGTCGCGGTCAGAGAGTTTGGCTCTCCACTCAGAACCTTCCCCTTAAGACGGCTTCTCGCAAGTTGACCCCGCGGTTCATTGGTCCATTCCGTATCTCTCAGGTCATTAATCCTGTCGCAGTGCGACTTCTTCTTCCGCGATATCTTCGTCGCGTCCACCCGGTCTTCCATGTCTCCTGTGTTAAGCCCGTTCTTCGCGCCCCCGCTCGTCTTCCCCCCCCCCCCCCCCCATCCTTGTCGAGGGCGCACCTATCTACAGGGTCCGTAAAATCTTGGACATGCGTCCTCGGGGCCGTGGTCATCAGTACCTAGTTGACTGGGAGGGGTACGGTCCTGAGGAGAGGAGTTGGGTTCCCTCTCGGGACGTGCTGGACCGTGCGCTGATTGATGATTTCCTCCGTTGCCGCCAGGTTTCCTCCTCGAGTGCGCCAGGAGGCGCTCGGTGAGTGGGGGGGTACTGTCATGTACTGTCATGTTGTCTTGTCTCTGTCCTTTCCCTTCACCCTGTCTCCCTCTGCTGGTCGTGTTAGGTTACCTTTTCTCCCCCGCTTTCCCCCAGCTGTCCCTTGTCTCCTCTAACTACCCATTCACCCCGTTCCCCACCTGTTCCCTTTTTCCCTCTGATTAGGTCCCAATATCTCTCTCTGTTTCTGCTCCTGTCCTTGTCGGATTCTTGTTTGTTTGTGTCATTCATGCCTGAACCAGACTGTCGTCATGTTTGCTGTAACCTTGTCCTGTCCTGTCGGAATCTGCCGGTCCATCTGAGCCTACCTATGTTTGGTAATTAAAGAAGCTCTGTTTAAGTTGATTCGCTTTTGGGTCCTCATTCACGTACCGTAACACCTATTCAGTGCACTATATAGGGAATCAAATTACACCTCATTCCCTATTCAGTGCACTATGTAGGGAATCAAATTATACCCCATTCCCTATTCAGTGCACTGTGTAGGGAATCAAATTACACCTCATTCCCTATTCAGTGCACTATGTAGGGAATTAAATTATACCCCATTCCCTATTCAGTGCACTGTGTAGGGAATCAAATTACACCTCATTCCCTATTCAGTGCACTATGTAGGGAATCAAATTATATCCCATTCCCTATTCAGTGCACTACGTAGGGAATAACGTGCCATTTGGGACACAGTCTCAGAAATAAGGGTTCTTTATACTGCTAGTAAAGGGTTGATGTGTCTACACTACATGGGCTTATGGGTCATTGTTTATGTGAGATGAGCAAAAACGGTTCTATTGAAACAATCGTTATCGAACCACACATTTTAAAAAGGTCACAAGGGGTTTAAAACATTTTCGTTAATTGATCATATAAATCAATGTTGTGCTGATGATCACACACGTTTAATGTAACTTAAAATAATAATTGACACTCTTCACAAACCAATATCCAACTCAACACCACAACCAACACAACACCCAACAAATCTCCAGAAATTCACATAAGAATTCAAACAGCTTATTAGAAGACATTTGTTGCAATGCATTTCAAACTGACCGTTGTTAACCTAGAATGACCACTACCCAGTCAACACAGAAAGCTGTGCTCAAGTCTATAAGAATCATTCTATCTAAATGTGTCGATAAAGTATACAAGATTAAAAAAGGATCAATAGTACAACATAATGAGAATGCCCAAAAGTGGAATAGCTATTTGTCTAAAAATAAGCTAAACCTACAATATATATATATATATATATATATATATATATCGCTGGTGGAATATGCTGAGCCTATTTGATGGCATATTGTCAGTATGTTTAAATGATGTACTGAATGAATTGACTGTACTAGTTATGTACTGAATGAATTGACTGTACTAGTGAAGTACTGAATGAATTGACTGTACTAGTGAAGTACTGAATGAATTGACTGTACTCGTGAAGTACTGAATGAATTGACTGTACTATCTGTACATTAGCTCTCTAACGTCTGTAATCTGCCTCTAATGATACCCTTCAAGTCAGCTTTGAGCTCACAGATGTGGCAGCTGAATGGATGCATATTCCCATGGCTTACTTCACAGTAGAAACATTCACGTTTATATAGAGTATGGGCAATGAGTTACATGTGGATTAACACGGTCTCTGTTCAGCTGCAGCTCTGTTTCTTGGACTTTATCAGGTGATTGTTTCTAAAATATTGTTTCCGGGCATGGGAGAGGTGAAGCAATGAATCCGTTTGAAACAGAAGTGAACCAGTTTGAAGCAGTGAATCAGTTTGAAACAGAAGTGAACCCGTTTGAAGCAGTGAATCCATTTGAAACTGAAGTGAACCAGTTTGAAGCAGTGAATCAGTTTGAAACAGAAGTGAACCCGTTTGAAGCAGTGAATCAGTTTGAAACAGAAGTGAACCAGTGAAGCAGATGTCAGTTTGAGGGAAAGCAGTGGAGGATTAACAGCTCGTAATCACGACTTCCTCTCCGATATCAGCCTCTCCTAAATATCCAGTTGTCTTGGCACTATACTTAGTTCATGTCATTTCATCAGTCTGCTGCCCCTGTCCTGACCAACAACATTCATTTCTACTATCGCTGGTCTTCTTCACCATGAATCAGTGGATATGAACAATGATGCTCCCTGTCCTGACCAACATTATTTGAGTCTGAGACGAGACAGGATCCAGAGATTTTAGCTCTGGGGAGGGACAGGATCTATTAAAATCACTAATGACTGTACATTTGAGTAAATGCCTGGCAGCTTGCCGTATCAATCAATTGGCTACGGCCCCGGGCACAGGGCACAGGGCAGGGTGGGGGGAAAAGGGAGATAGGTTAGGCAAGGCAGGCAAGGTTGGCAGGGTGGATAGAGTGGGCCTTAACTCTGGCGTCGGCATGGCCGGTCTCAGCGTCTGCTCGTGAATCCGTTCCAGGATACGATGGATACTACTGAAGCTGGGTCTGTCTGTGGGGTGTCCGCTCCAACACAGTCTCATCAGATTGAACAGTTCTACAGGACAGTTCTCAGGGCAGGCCAAGATGTGGCCGTCTCTAACGTAGTAGATGACCTCTTCATGGGCCATGCCGTAGTAAGGCTGCATGCCGTGGGAGAAGATCTCCCAGAGAAGGACCCCGTAGGCCCACACGTCCGACTCCGTGGTGTAACGGTTGTAGAAGATGGACTCCGGGGGCATCCAGCGGATGGGGATAGCATCGTTCTCATTGGCCTTGTAGTAGTCAGCAGAGTAGATGTTTCTGGATAAACCGAAGTCGGCGATCTTAACCACCATCTCTTCTCCTACGAGGCAGTTCCGGGTGGCCAGGTCGCGGTGGACGAACTTCCGTTCCGATAGGTATGCCATGCCCGCCGCAACCTGGCGAAGAGAATGGGAAACCAATAGTTAGCTTGGTAGCATTAGCCGTCATGAAAATATACAACTGTTCATGCCCAGCTAGTGTTGGCTTGATGGCTTGATGTTTCTTGTTTTCGTAATAACTGTTTTTGTTGGTAATCTAGTATAAGCATCGCAGCTAAGTTTCACATGTTTTTATACGGAAAATGCTAACAGTTCCCTACAATTAGCCTAATACTCTCTGTTAGCATGGCAGCTAAGTGTGTCATGTTTTCTATGGGAAATGCTAATAGTTCCCTACAATTAGCCTAATACTCTCTGTTAGCATGGCAGCTAAGTGTATCATGTTTTCTATGGGAAATGCTAAAAGTTCCCTACAATTAGCCGAATACTCTCTGTTAGCATGGCAGCTAAGTGTGTCGTGTTTTCTATGGGAAATGCTAACAGTTCCCTGCAATTAGCCTAATACTCTCTGTTAGCATGGCAGCTAAGTGTGTCATGTTTTCTATGGGAAATGCTAACAATATTAACATTTCTACTGTCTGTATTGTAATGTTGAATTTAAAAAAAAAATGTAATACTTTCAGTACCAGTCAAAAGTTTGGACACACCTACTCATTCAAGGGTTTTTCTTTTCTTTTTCTATTTTTTCTATTTTCTACATTGTAGAATAACAGTGAAGACATCAGCACTATGAAATAACACATGTGGTAACCCGAAAAAGTGATACATTTTTACAATACATTTTATATTTGAGATTTTTCAAAGTAGCCACCCTTTGCCTTGATGACAGCTTTGCACACTCTTGGCATTCTCTCAACCAACTTCATGAGGTAGTCACCTGGAATGCATTTCAATTAACCGGTGTGCCTTGTTAAAAGTTAATTTGTGGAATATCTTTCCTTCTTAATGCGTTTGAGCCAATCAGGTGTGTTGTGACAAGGTAGAGGTGGTATACAGAAGATAGCCCAATTTGGTTAAAGACCAAGTCCATATTATGGCAAGAACAGCTCAAATAAGCAAAGAGAAACGACAATCCATCATTATCACATGAAGTTTGAAGTGCAGTCGCAAAAACAATCAAGCGCTATGATGAAACTGGCTGTCATGAGGACTGTCACAGGAAAGGAAGACCCAGAGTTACCTCTGCAGCAGAGGATAAGTTCATTAGAGTTAACTACACCTCAGATTGCAGCCCAAATTCAAGTTCAAGTAACAGACACATCTCAACATCAACAGTTCAGAAGAGACTGTGTGAATCAGAACTTCATGGTTGAATTGCTGCAAAGAAACCACTACTAAAGGACACCAATGAGAAGATGAGACTTGATTAGGGCAAGAAACACGAACAATGGACATTAGACTGGTGGAAATCTATCCTTTGGTCTGATGACTGTAAATTTGATATTTTTGGTTCCAACCACCGTGTCTTTGTGAGACGCAGAGTAGGTGAACAGATGATCTCAGCATGTGTGGTTCCAACTATGAAGCATGGAGGAGGAGGTGTGATGGCACTTTGCTAGTGACACTGTCAGTTTTTTATTTAGAATTCAAGGCAGACTTAACCATCAGATGACCTGGCCTCCACAATCACCCGACCTCAAAACAATTGAGCTGGTTTAGGATGAGTTAAACTGCAGAGTGAAGTAAAAGCAGCCAACAAGTGCTCAGCATATGTGGGAACTCCTTCAAGACTGTTGGAATAGCATTCCAGGTTAAGCTGGTTGAGAGAATGCCAAGAGTTTGCAAAGCTGTCATCAAGGCAAAGGATGGCTACTTAGAATCCAAAATCTAAAATATATTTTGATTTGTTTAAAACTTTTTTGGTTACTACATGATTTCATATGTTATTTCATAGTTGTGATGTCTTCACTATTACAATGTAGAAAATTGTAAAAATAGTGAAAAACCCTTAAATGAGTAGGTGTGTCCAAACTTTTGACTGGTACGGTGTTTATTAACGTTTTTTTGCACCTGCTTGGATATGAACAGCTGTTCTTCGCAGCACAGTGGCCCCAACTCCAGTTCGGAGGAGAAGCTGCGTCCTGATAGGCTGGCCTGGCTCAGGCTGTGTTGCTGGGTGGGACTACGGCGGCGCAGGTACTCGTTCAGGTCTCCGTAAGACATGTACTCAAACATCAGACACATGGGCTTCCCCACCGCACACACACCTGGAGGAGAGGACACGAACACACATACGCCAGTGTTGCCTCATAGCATACAAACCAAATACATTGTGACCTCTGTCCTTTCTGATGTAAACATAGTGTGTTACCATAATAACTACAGTGTCACTGCAACTATGGAATTAATCTGGTGACACTGGTTTCTGGGGACCGGGATGACATGCATGACTTGTCCCTATCCTACAGCGCACACAAAGGGTCACCCCCAACCTAACTCACCTAGTATCCTAACCATGTTGGGATGGTCAAACTAACTAACTCACCTAGTATCCTGACTATGTTGGGGTGGTCAAACTAACTAACTCACCTAGTATCCTGACTATGTTGGGGTGGTCAAACTAACTAACTCACCTAGTAGCCTGACTATGTTGGGGTGGTCAAACTAACTAACTCACCTAGTATCCTGACTATGTTGGGGTGGTCAAACTAACTAACTCACCTAGTAGCCTGACTATGTTGGGGTGGTCAAACTAACTAACTCACCTAGTAGCCTGACTTTGTTGGGGTGGTCAAACTAACTAACTCACCTAGTAGCCTGACTTTGTTGGGATGGTCAAACTAACTCACCTAGTAGCCTGACTATGTTGGGGTGGTCAAACTAACTCACCTAGTATCCTGACAATGTTGGGGTGGTCAAACTAACTCACCTAGTATCCTGACAATGTTGGGATGGTTAAACTAACTAACTCACCTAGAAGCCTGACTATGTTGGGGTGGTCAAACTAACTCACCGAGCAGCCTGACTATGTTGGGGTGGTCAAACTAACTCACCTAGCAGCCTGACGATGTTGGGGTGGTCAAACTCAGCCATGAGAGCGGCTTCTCTCTGAAAGTCGTTCTGCATGTCAGCAGATGCTTCTTCCTTAAGCATCTTCACTGCTACCATGGTGAAGGGCTTAATGGGCTGGAGACCTGGGGCTCTGAAGAACAACACAATAATAACAGATATACAAAGTAATCACCTCATATAGACCCTGAACCTAATCCATCACTGCTATGTGGTGAAGGACTCCTGAACCTAATCCATCACGGCTACGTGGTGAAGGACTCCTGAACCTAGTCCATCACGGCTATATGGTGAAGGACTCCTGAACCTAATTTATCACTGCTATGTGGTGAAGGACTCCTGAACCTAATCCATCACGGCTATGTGGTGAAGGACTCCTGAACCTAGTCCATCACGGCTATGTGGTGAAGGACTCCTGAACCTAATTTATCACTGCTATGTGGTGAAGGACTCCTGAACCTAATCCATCACGGCTATGTGGTGAAGGACTCCTGAACCTAATCCATCACGGCTACGTGGTGAAGGACTCCTGAACCTAATTTATCACTGCTACGTGGTGAAGGACTCCTGAACCTAGTCCATCACGGCTATATGGTGAAGGACTCCTGAACCTAATTTATCACTGCTATGTGGTGAAGGACTCCTGAACCTAATCCATCACTGCTATGTGGTGAAGGACTCCTGAACCTAATCCATCACTGCTATGTGGTGAAGGACTCGTGATGGGTCTGGCATACTGAACCACCTACGTGCTGACCTATCATCCATCCTATCATCCAACACAAAAATTCCTTGATGTCCTTCCAGACTCCCTCCGTCTACCCAAGGACGCCAGAGGACAAAAATCAGTTAACCACCTAACTGAGGAACTCAATTTAACCTTGCGCAATACCCTAGATGCAGTTGCACCACTAAAAACTAAAAGCATTTCTCATAATAAACTAGCTCCCTGGTATACAGAAAATACCCGAGCTCTGAAGCAAGCTTCCAGAAAATTGGAACGGAAATGGCGCCACACCAAACTGGAAGTCTACCGACTAGCTTGGAAAGACAGTACCGTGCAGTATCGAAGAGCACTTACTGTTGCTCGATCATCCTATTTTTCCAACTTAATTGAGGAAAATAAGAACAATCCGAAATTCCTTTTTGATACTGTCGCAAATCTAACTAAAAAGCAGCATTCCCCAAGAGAGGATGGCTTTCACTTCAGCAGTAATACATTCATGAACTTCTTTGAGGAAAAGATCATGATTATTAGAAAGCAAATTACGGACTCCTCTTTAAATCTGCGTATTCCTTCAAAGCTCAGTTGTCCTGAGTCTGCACAACTCTGCCAAGTCCTAGGCTCAAGAGAGACACTCAAGTGTTTTAGTACTATATCTCTTGACACAATGATGAAAATAATCATGGCCTCTAAACCTTCAAGCTGCCTACTGAAAGAGCTGCTTCCTGTGCTTGGCCCTCCTATGTTGAACATAATAAACGGCTCTCTATCCACCGGATGTGTACCAAACTCACTAAAAGTGGCAGTAATAAAGCCTCTCTTGAAAAAGCCAAACCTTGACCCAGAAAATATAAAAAACTATCGGTCTATATCGAATCTTCAATTCCTCTAAAAAATTTTTGAAAAGGCTGTTGCGCAGCAACTCACTGCCTTCCTGAAGACAAACAATATATACGAAATGCTTCAGTCTGGTTTTAGACCCCACCATAGCACTGAGACTGCACTTGTCAAGGTGGTAAATTACCTTTTAACGGCATCAGACTGAGGCTCTGCATCTGTCCGCGTGCTCCTGGACCTTAGTGCTGCTTTTGATACCATCGATCACCACATTCTTTTGGAGAGGTTGGAAACCCAAATTGGTCTACACGGACAAGTTCTGGCCTGGTTTAGATCTTATCTGTCGGAAAGATATCAGTTTGTCTCTGAATGGTTTGTCCTCTGACAAATCAACTGTAAATTTCGGTGTTCCTCAAGGTTCCGTTTTAGGACCACTATTGTTTTCACTATATATTTTACCTTCGTACATCAGCTGATATCTCAAAGTGCTGTACAGAAACCCAGCCTAAAACAGCAAGCAATGCAGGTGTAGAAGCACGGTGGCTAGGAAAAACTACCTAGAAAAGCCAAAATCTAGGAAGAAACCATGCTATGTGGTGTGGCCAGTCCTCTTCTGGCTGTGCCGGGTGGAGATTATAATAGAACATGGCCAAGATGTTCAAATGTTCATAAATGACCAGCATGGTCAAATAATAATAATCACAGGCAGAACAGTTGAAACTGGAGCAGCAGCACGGCCAGGTGGACTGGGGACAGCAAGGAGTCATCATGTCAGGTAGTCCTGAGGCATGGTCCTAGGGCTCAGGTGCTCTGAGAGAGAGAGAGAGAAAGAGAGAATTAGAGAGAGCATACTTAAATTCACACAGGACACCGGATAGGACAGGAGAAGTACTCCAGATATAACAAACTAACCCTAGCCCCTGACACAAACTACTGCAGCATAAATACTGGAGGCTGAGACAGGAGGGGTCAGGAGACACTGTGGCCCCATCCGATGACACCCCCGGACAGGAAGGATATAACCCCACCCACTTTGCCAAAGCACAGCCCCCACACCACTAGAGGGATATCTTCAACCACCAACTTACCATCCTGAGACAAGGCTGAGTATAGCCCACAAAGAGTATGCCGTCTTTGTGGTCTTTGTGGGCTATACTCAGCCTTGTCTCAGGATGGTAAGTTGGTGGTTGAAGATATCCCTCTAGTGGTGTGGGGGCTGTGCTTTGGCAAAGTGGGTGGGGTTATATCCTTCCTGTCCGGGGGTGTCATCGGATGGGGCCACAGTGTCTCCTGACCCCTCCTGTCTCAGCCTCCAGTATTTATGCTGCAGTAGTTTGTGTCAGGGGCTAGGGTTAGTTTGTTATATCTGGAGTACTTCTCCTGTCCTATCCGGTGTCCTGTGTGAATTTAAGTATGCTCTCTCTAATTCTCTCTTTCTCTCTCTCTCTCTCAGAGGACCTGAGCCCTAGGACCATGCCTCAGGACTACCTGACATGATGACTCCTTGCTGTCCCCAGTCCACCTGGCCGTGCTGCTGCTCCAGTTTCAACTGTTCTGCCTGTGATTATTATTATTTGACCATGCTGGTCATTTATGAACATTTGAACATCTTGGCCATGTTCTATTATAATCTCCACCCGGCACAGCCAGAAGAGGACTGGCCACACCACATAGCATGGTTTCTTCCTAGATTTTGGCTTTTCTAGGTAGTTTTTCCTAGCCACCGTGCTTCTACACCTGCATTGCTTGCTGTTTTAGGCTGGGTTTCTGTACAGCACTTTGAGATATCAGCTGATGTACGAAGGGCTATATAAATACATTTGATTTGATTTGATTTTGATCCGTTTAACTGTGGTTCCAGGTTGCCATGATGGATCCTCTAGGGGTCTGGCGTGCTGACCTGGGATCCAGTAGCATGGTTTAACATGGGAGTCAGACGAATCAGCCTGCCATGATGGATCCTCTGGGGGTCTGAGGTGCTGACCTGGGATCCAGTAGCATGGTTTAACATGGGAGTCAGCCGAATCAGCCGGCCATGATGGATCCTCTGGGGGTCTGAGGTGCTGACCTGGGATCCAGTAGCATGGTTTAACATGGGAGTCAGACGAATCAGCCGGCCATGATGGATCCATTATGGGAATGACTTTATAGTATGTGTGCATGTATCCAGTTGACCCGTAATGGCAGCCATTCAGGGAGCTAGACCAAATAAATCAATTTAATTTCAGCACCACTTCCTCTGTTGTCTCCTGAGTGTTCCTGGATACAGTCAACAGAGCTCTCTCTGGCTGTATCCCAAATGGCACCCATAGGACTCTGGTCAAAAGTAGTGTCCTATAGAAATAGGTTGTCATTTGGGACACAAGATCTTTTTGAAGGGGTTATGAATATCTGCTTTACCAGTCTGTCTCTGCTGACAGTCTCTGCTGACAGTCTCTGCTGACAGTCTCTGCTGACTGTCTCTGCTGACTGTCTCTGCTGACTGTCTCTGCTGACTGTCTCTGCTGACTGTCTCTGCTGACTGTCTCTGCTGACTGTCTCTGCTGACTGTCTCTGCTGACAGTCTCTGCTGACAGTCTCTGCTGACAGTCTCTGCTGACAGTCTCTGCTGACAGTCTCTGCTGACTGTCTCTGCTGACTGTCTCTGCTGACTGTCTCTGCTGACTGTCTCTGCTGACAGTCTCTGCTGACAGTCTCTGCTGACAGTCTCTGCTGACAGTCTCTGCTGACAGTCTCTGCTGACCCACTGAGGAGGCTAAAGGGAGGGAAGCGTCACATCAGACCCATGATCTGATGCAGCTGATATCCAGTCCCAGTCCCTGTCTGCTCTATTTTGGGCTGGGTTAGGAGGGGAGAGGAGAGAAGGGGGGGGGTATGGGGATTGTAAAGTGGTTTTGGAAGGAGGTGTCATCATGAGGGTGTGAGGGGGTTTATATATGTATTTATAATTCTGTCCCACGCTACACTATGCTAGTCGTTGGCTAGCTGTTGTTCCCAGGAGTCTCCATGTACAGGAGGAATGCTTTATGCTGCCCAGGGGATTACCTGAGATAAGTAGCTACCCTCTTGGGATAAAATGGAGCTATCTAGAACCAAAAGGGGTTATTCGGCTGTCCCCGTAGGAGAACCCTTTGAAAACCCCTTTTTGTTCCATGTATAACAATTTTGGGTTCCATGTAGAACCCTTTCCACAGAGTGTTCTCCATGGATCTCAAAATAGGTATTCTATCTGGAACCAAAAACGGTTATTCTATGGGGACAGTCAAAGAACCCTTTTGGAACCATTTTTTCTAAGACTGTAAATCCTCACAGCTAAAGGTGCTCTGGAACCTCTAAAGAACTCATTCTACTGATCTAGAACCTCTAAAGAACACTCTTAGAAAAAAGGGTTCCAAAATGGTTCTTCAGTTGTCCTCATTGGAGAACCCTTTTTGGTTCCATGTAGAACCATTTGGGACCATGTAGAACCCTCTGTGGAAAGGAAAGGGTTCTACAAACTGGTTTGAATCTTACTGATGCTTTGCCACAATAACAAAATGTGTTTGCATGATTAATGCCTAAACAAATTCATTTCCCTGTGTCCAATCTCTGCTTGGGGTTTGAAATAGTTAAACCAAACTAAAGAAGTGTTGTTAAAAGTGTTATTGAAACATACCTTTAATTAACTTATCATTTCCAGGGAACCATAGTAAAACGTTCTCAGAACCGCCCTGCAATCTAACAATTAAAGTTCCCAGAACAAGCTAAATGTTCACCTCCATTCTCAGAACGTTTTAAAACATGTTTACGTTTTACTAGTCATGGAAGCTATGGCTTCATTCCCTGAACCAATGGGAAACCAAAAACTAAGATTACCAAATGAGCTAGCTGGGTATACTGCTTTGGAACCTCCAAAGGCCACATTCTGCTGCCCTGAAACCAGAGTTAGCCTGCATTGTAAACTGTCATGGTGAAAACATGTTGGTACAACAGCAGCTAAGATGGGGAGAAGTATGTCCATAAGGCACTGCTCCACCTCCTACAGGCCCTAGTTTTTACCTTCTTAACAGGACTGTCAACAAGGCAGGTTCTACAGGTCCTAGTTTTTACCTTCTTAACAATACTGTCAAGAAGGCAGGTCCTACAGGCCGTAGTTTTTACCTTCTTAACAGGACTGTCAACAAGGCACGTCCTACAGGCCCTAGTTTCTACCTTCTTAACAACACTGTCAACAAGGTATTTCACCTTTATTTAACCAGGTAGGCCAGTTGAGAACAAGTTCTTATTAACAAATATGCGACCTGGCCAAGATAGAGCAATGCAGTGAGACACAAACAACAACACAGAGTTACACATGGAATAAACAAACGTACAGTCAATACCACAATAGAAAAAATCTGTATACAGTGTGTGCAAATGGAGTAAGGAGGTAAGGCAATAAATAGGCCATAGTAGTGAAGTAATTACAATTTAGCATTAACACTGGAGTGATAGATGTGCAGATGATGATGTGCAAGTAGAGATACTGGTGAGCAAAAGAGCAGCAAAGAAAATAAAAACAATATGGGGATGAGGTAGGTAGTGGGATGGACTATTTACAGATGGGCTGTGTACAGCTGCAGCGATCGGTAAGATGTTCAGATAGCTGATGCTTAAAGTTATTGAGGGAGATATAAGTCTCCAACTTCAGCGATTTTTACAATTCGTTCCAGTCATTGGCAGCAGAGAACTGGAAGGAAAGGAGGCCAAATGAGGTGTTGGCTTTGGGGATGACAAGTGTGAGATATGCCTGCTGGAGCGCGTGCTATGGGAGTGTTGTTATGGTGACCAGTGAGCTGAGATAAGGCGGAGCTTTACCTACCAAAGACTTATAGATGACCTGGAGCTAGTGCGTTTGGCGACAAATATGTAGCGAGGGCCAGCTGATGAGAGCATACAGGTTGTAGTTGTGGGTGGTATATGGGGCTTTGTTGACAAAATGGATGGCACTGTGATAAACTGCATCCAATTTGCTGAGTAGAGTGTTGGAGGCTATTTTGTAAATGACATCGCCGAAGTCAAGGATCGGTAGGATAGTGAGTTTACGTGGGTATGTTTGGCAGCGTGAGTGAAGGTGGCTCTGTTGCGAAATAGGAAGCCAATCCTAGATTTAATTTTGGATTGGAGATGTTTAATATGAGTCTGGAAGGAGAGTTTACAGTCTAGCCAGACACCTAGGTATTTGTAGTTGTCCACATATTCTAAGTCAGAACCGTCCAAAGTAAAGATGCTAGTCGGGCAGGCGGGTGTGCGTAGCGATTGGTTGAAAAGCATGCATTTAGTTTTACTTGCATTTAAGAGCAATTGGAGGCCACGGAAGGAGTGTTGTATGGCATCGAAGCTCGTTCGAAGGTTTGTTAACTCAGTGTCCAAAGAAGGGCCAGAGGTATACAGAATGGTGTCGTCTGCGTAGAGGTGGATCAAGAAATCACCAGCAGCAAGAGCGACATCGTTGATATATACAGAGAAAAGAGTCGGCCCGAGAATTGAACCCTGTGGTACCCCCATAGAGACTGCCAGAGGTCCGGAAAACAGGCCATCCGATTTGACACACTGAACTTTATCTGAGAAGTAGTTGGTGAACCAGGCAAGGCAGTCATTTGAGAAACCAAGGCTGTTGAGTCTGCCGATAAGAATGTGGTGATTGACAGAGTCGAAAGCCTTGGCCAGGTCGATGAAGGCCACATTCTGCTGCCCTGAAACCCACCACATCCTCTTCCTCCACCACCACCCCCACATCATCCTCTACCACCACATCCTCTTCTTCATCCTCCACCACATCCTCTTCCTCCACCAACACCACATCATCCTCCTCCACCACCACCACATCCTCTTCCTCCACCACCACCCCCACATCATCCTCTACCACCACATCCTCTTCTTCCTCCTCCACCACATCCTCTTCCTCCACCACCACCACATCCTCTTCCTCCTCCACCACATCCTCTTCTTCCTCCTCCTCCACCACATCCTCTTCTTCCTCCTCCACCACATCATCTTCCTCCTCCTCCACCACATTCTCTTCCTCCACCACCACCACATCATCCTCCTCCACCACCACCACATCCTCTTCCTCCTCCACCACATCCTCTTCCTCCTTCACCACATCCTCTTCCACCTCCACCACCACATCCTCTTCCTCATCCACCACCACATCCTCTTCCTCCTCCACCACATCCTCTTCCTCCTCCACCACATCCTCTTCCACCACCACATCATCCTCTACCACCACATCATCCACCACCACATTATTTTCCTCCTCCACCACCACATCCTTTTCTTCCTCTTCCTCCTCCACCACCACCACATCCTCTTCCTCCACCACCACCACATCATCCTCCTCCACCACCACATCAGACTGGTTAATTATAGACTCTGATATAAGGGGCGGCAGGGTAGCCTAATGGTTAGAGCGTTGGACTAGTAACCGCAAGGTTGCAAGTTCAAACCCCCGAGCTGACAAGGTACAAATCTGTCGTTCTGCCCCTGGCAGTTAACCTAGGCAGTTCCTAGGCCGTCATTGAAAATAAGAATTTGTTCTTAACTGACTTGCCTAGTTAAATAAAGGTAAAATAAAATAACAACCTGTATAAATGTAAAAATGCAGACTCATGATATAACAACCTGTATAAACGTAACAATGCAGACTCATGATAGAACAACCTGGGAGAAACCATGGTTCTTGTTTAGCCTTTAGATCTAGGTGTTGTTGGAGGATCTTGGTACTCTTGTAATCTACCCAGCTATTTGGTTCCTTGGAATGTTTTCGGAACTAAAGTTTTGGGTTTTCCATTGGTTCTGGGAATAAAGCCATACATTTCGTTACTGGTAAAACTGAACGTTTTTTCTGATAATGGAAGTGAACGTATTTTTAGGTTGCAAGGAGGTTCGAAGAACATTTTACTCTGCTTCCTGAGCGTTTTCCTGGAGGTTTTATTAACGCTCTGAGAATGGAAATTGTAGTTCATTTTGATGTTTTTTTCCTACCACTACACTTTCACTGAATGTTTTAATAAGACTTAACTCGAGTCTAAGTCCTGTCTACGCCGGGGTAAAGAGGTTCTAGTAAGATAACATATGGAATTGTTTTAAGATGGTCATACCAAGGTTTATTCGTGGAATAAATGAAAGCGTGAACCACCACATTTAACCATGGCAAGGTGACTGGGAATATGGCAGAATACAAACAGTGTAGTTATTCCCTCCGTAAGGCAATCAAACAGGCAAAACGTCAGAATAGAGACAAGTGGAGTCGCATTTGAACGGCTCAGACACGAGACGTATGTGGCAGGGTCTACAGACAAAACCAGACACGTCGCAGACACTGAGGTCTTGCTTCCGGACAAGCTAAACATCTTCTTCGCCCGCTTTGAGGAGTGCCACAGACGTAGCCTGCTACCAAGGACTGTAGGATCTCCTTCTCCGTGGCCGACGTAAGACATTTTAAGCGTGTTAACCCTCGCAAGGCTGCCGGCCCAGATGGCATCCCTAGCCGCGTCCTCACAGCATACGCAGACCAGCTGGCTGGAGTGTTTACAGACATATTCAATCTCTCCCTATCCCAGTCTGCTGTCCCCACTTGCTTCAAGATGTCCACCATTGTTCCTGTACCCGAGAAAGCAAATATAACTGAACTAAATAAATAAATCGCCCCAGTAGCACTCACTTCTGTAATCATACAGTGTTTTGAGAGACTACATAAGGATTATATCACCTCTACCTTACCAAACACCCTAGACCCACTTCAATTTGCTTACCGCCCCAATAGATCCACAGACAATGCACTGCACACTGACCTATCCCATCTGGACAAGAGGAATACCGATATAAGAATGCTGTTCATTGACTATAGCTCATCAATAAACTCGGGGCCCTGGGTCTGAACCCCACCCTGTGCAACAGGACTTCTTGATGGGCCAGGTGTTGGCCAGGTGTTGATGGTAGGAAACCACTTCGCTGATCCTCAACACAGGGGCCCTACAAGGATGTGTGGTCAGCCCCCTCCTGTACTCCCTGTTCACCCATGACTGCGTGGCCATGCACGCCTCAAACTCAATCATCAAGTTTGCAGAAGTAACAACAGTAGTAGGCCTGATTATCAACAATGACGGAACAACCTACAGGAAGGAGGTGAGGGCTGATCATGGACTTCAGGAAACAGCAGAGGGAGCACGCCCCTATCCACATCGACTGCAATGGAGCAGGTGAAAAGCTCCAAGCTCTTCGGCGTACATCACCGACGATCTTAAATGGTCCACCCACACAGACATTGTACTAAAGAAGGCAGAACAGCTTGGCACCTAAAACCCTCACAAACGTTTACAGATGCACAATTGAGAGCATTCTCTCGGGCTGTATCACCGCCTGGTACGGCAACTGCACCGCCCGCAACCGCAGGGTTCTCCTGAGGGTGGTGCGGTCTGACCAACACATCACTGGGGGCAAACTTCCTGCCCTCCAGGACACCTACAGCCCCCGAAGTCACAGGAAGACCAAAAAGATCAAGGACACCAACCACCCTGCCCTACCCTGCCCTGCCACTGCCCTGTTCACCCCGCTATCATCCAGAAGGCGAGGTCAGTACAGGTGCATCAAAGCTGGGACCGAGAGACTGAAAAACAGCTTCTATCTCAAGACCATCCGACTGTTAAACAGCCACCACTAGCTGGCTTCCACCCAGTTACGCAGCCCTATTCTTTAGAGGCTGCTGCCCTACATACATAGAATCACTGGCCAATTTAATAATGGAACACTAGTCACTTTAATAATGTTTACATACTGCCTTACTCATCTATGTATATACTGTATTCTATTCTACTGTATTTTAGTCTATGCCACTCCAACATTTCTCCTCCAAATATTGATATATTATTTAATTCCATTCTTTTAAGTTTGTGTATTGTGTGTATTGTTGTGAATTGTTAGATATTTCTGCACTGATGGAGCTAGAAACACAAGCATTTCGCTACACCCTCAATAACATCTGCTAAACATGTGACCAATTACAATTTGATTTGAGGTAGTCAACAGAGTTAACTGGGAGTCAACAGAGAGTCAGAGAATTGCTTGGTACGTGTAATACAATATAATCTAATGAGAGTCTCACCTGGCCTGGAAGACCCGTCCGAAGGCCCCCTCTCCGATGTCCCTGACATACTCAATGTTGTTCCTGGGATACTCTAGAGCCAGCAGCTTGGAGTTAAGCAGTAGGGGCAGGCGCTGGTACATGGGGTTGGGGTGGAGGCGATCCAGCAGCAGACTCTCAGAGGGTAAGGCAGTCAGGGTGGGGGTCTCCATGGCTCTGAGAGAGATGGAGAGAGAGAGATAGGTTATTATAGTGACTGCTTCCCAAATGACACTTTGTTCTCTTTTTAGTGCAATAATTTAGACCAGGGCTACCCACAGGGATACCCACAGGGCTCTGGTCAACAATAATGCACCATATAGGGAACAGGGTACCGTTTGGGATGCACCCAGTGTCAACTCTGATCAATGGTCTCCTATGTTTGACAACACCATATACAGTCAGGTCCAGAATTATTGGCACCCTTGAAAAAAGATGGGGGGGGGGGGCTGTCTAAATTAAACATACAAAATACTGAGCGATATTGCATGCTCAAATCATGGGGAAATTATGATTTTGTTTATCAAGTAATAAAATAAAATATAAAAAAGATGGGAGGTCAAAATTATTGTTACCCCTGTTTTCAATACACCCTCTCCTGCTCTTGTGGACTGCCCTCTTCAATTCAAACCACATGTTTTCAATGGGGTCCAGAGACTAAGATGGCAAATTTACTAAGCACCAGGACATTTTAGCCCCAAAACCTGGTTGCCTCTGCCAGGAGGCTGAAACTTGGCAGCAAGTGGATTCTGTATGGAGCAATGGTCTAAGATCCCTCCCACTGTGTTCTCTAATCAGATTATGTATGGGGGAATGGTCTCAGACCCCTCCCACTGTGTTCTCTAATCAGATTCTGTAGGGAGGAATGGTCTAAGACCCCTCCCAATGTGTTCTCTAATCTCATAAAACATTTTAGAAAAAGCCCCCTTATGCTCGGACAGCAGAGTCCCTGCCCATTGAAATTCGGACAGCAGAGTCCCTGCCCCCTGAAATTCGGACAGCAGAGTCCCTGAACCTCGGACAGCAGAGTCCCTGCCCCCTGAACCTCAGACAGCAGAGTCCCTGCCCCCTGAACCTCAGACAGCAGAGTCCCTGCCCCCTGAAGCTAGGACAGCAGAGTCCCTGCCCCCTGAAGCTAGGACAGCAGAGTCCCTGCCCCCTGAAGCTAGGACAGCAGAGTCCCTGCCCCCTGAAGCTAGGATTGCAGAGTCCCTGCACCCTGAAGCTCGGACAGCAGAGTCCCTGCCCCCGGAAGCTCGGACAGCAGAGTCCCTGCCCCCTGAAGCTCGGACAGCAGAGTCCCTGCCCCCTGAAGCTAGGACAGCAGAGTCCCTGCCCCCTGAAGCTAGGACAGCAGAGTCCCTGCCCCCTGAAGCTCGGACAGCAGAGTCCCTGCCCCCTGAAGCTAGGACAGCAGAGTCCCTGCCCCCTGAAGCTCGGACAGCAGAGTCCCTGCCCCCTGAAGCTAGGATTGCAGAGTCCCTGCCCCCTGAAGCTAGGACAGCAGAGTCCCTGCCCCCTGAAGCTAGGATTGCAGAGTCCCTGCCCCCTGAAGCTAGGACAGCAGAGTCCCTGCCCCCTGAAGCTAGGATTGCAGAGTCCCTGCCCCCTGAAGCTAGGACAGCAGAGTCCCTGCCCCCTGAAGCTAGGACAGCAGAGTCCCTGCCCCCTGAAGCTAGGATTGCAGAGTCCCTGCACCCTGAAGCTAGGACAGCAGAGTCCCTGCCCCCTGAAGCTCGGACAGCAGAGTCCCTGCCCCCTGAAGCTAGGACAGCAGAGTCCCTGCCCCCTGAAGCTAGGATTGCAGAGTCCCTGCCCCCTGAAGCTAGGACAGCAGAGTCCCTGCCCCCTGAAGCTAGGATTGCAGAGTCCCTGCACCCTGAAGCTAGGACAGCAGAGTCCCTGCCCCCTGAAGCTCGGACAGCAGAGTCCCTGCCCCCTGAAGCTAGGACAGCAGAGTCCCTGCCCCCGGAAGCTAGGACAGCAGAGTCCCTGCCCCCTGAAGCTAGGACAGCAGAGTCCCTGCCCCCTGAGGCTCGGACAGCAGAGTCCCTGCCCCCTGAAGCTAGGACAGCAGAGTCCCTGCCCCCTGAAGCTCGGACAGCAGAGTCCCTGCCCCCTGAAGCTAGGACAGCAGAGTCCCTGCCCCCTGAAGCTAGGACAGCAGAGTCCCTGCCCCCTGAAGCTCGGACAGCAGAGTCCCTGCCCCCTGAAGCTAGGACAGCAGAGTCCCTGCCCCCTGAAGCTCGGACAGCAGAGTCCCTGCCCCCTGAAGCTCGGACAGCAGAGTCCCTGCCCCCTGAAGCTAGGATTGCAGAGTCCCTGCACCCTGAAGCTAGGACAGCAGAGTCCCTGCCCCCTGAAGCTCGGACAGCAGAGTCCCTGCCCCCTGAAGCTAGGATTGCAGAGTCCCTGCCCCCTGAAGCTAGGACAGCAGAGTCCCTGCCCCCTGAAGCTAGGACAGCAGAGTCCCTGCCCCCTGAAGCTAGGATTGCAGAGTCCCTGCACCCTGAAGCTAGGACAGCAGAGTCCCTGCCCCCTGAAGCTCGGACAGCAGAGTCCCTGCCCCCTGAAGCTAGGACAGCAGAGTCCCTGCCCCCTGAAGCTAGGATTGCAGAGTCCCTGCCCCCTGAAGCTAGGACAGCAGAGTCCCTGCCCCCTGAAGCTAGGATTGCAGAGTCCCTGCACCCTGAAGCTAGGACAGCAGAGTCCCTGCCCCCTGAAGCTCGGACAGCAGAGTCCCTGCCCCCTGAAGCTAGGACAGCAGAGTCCCTGCCCCCTGAGGCTAGGACAGCAGAGTCCCTGCCCCCTGAAGCTAGGACAGCAGAGTCCCTGCCCCCTGAAGCTAGGACAGCAGAGTCCCTGCCCCCTGAAGCTAGGACAGCAGAGTCCCTGCCCCCTGAAGCTAGGACAGCAGAGTCCCTGCCCCCTGAAGCTCGGACAGCAGAGTCCCTGCCCCCGGAAGCTAGGATTGCAGAGTCCCTGCCCCCTGAAGCTCGGACAGCAGAGTCCCTGCCCCCTGAAGCTAGGATTGCAGAGTCCCTGCACCCTGAAGCTAGGACAGCAGAGTCCCTGCCCCCTGAAGCTCGGACAGCAGAGTCCCTGCCCCCTGAAGCTAGGACAGCAGAGTCCCTGCCCCCTGAAGCTAGGATTGCAGAGTCCCTGCCCCCTGAAGCTAGGACAGCAGAGTCCCTGCCCCCTGAAGCTAGGATTGCAGAGTCCCTGCACCCTGAAGCTAGGACAGCAGAGTCCCTGCCCCCTGAAGCTCGGACAGCAGAGTCCCTGCCCCCTGAAGCTCGGACAGCAGAGTCCCTGCCCCCTGAAGCTCGGACAGCAGAGTCCCTGCCCCCTGAAGCTCGGACAGCAGAGTCCCTGCCCCCTGAAGCTAGGACAGCAGAGTCCCTGCCCCCTGAAGCTAGGACAGCAGAGTCCCTGCCCCCTGAAGCTCGGACAGCAGAGTCCCTGCCCCCTGAAGCTAGGACAGCAGAGTCCCTGCCCCCTGAAGCTAGGACAGCAGAGTCCCTGCCCCCTGAAGCTAGGACAGCAGAGTCCCTGCCCCCTGAAGCTAGGACAGCAGAGTCCCTGCCCCCTGAAGCTAGGACAGCAGAGTCCCTGCCCCCTGAAGCTAGGACAGCAGAGTCCCTGCCCCCTGAAGCTAGGACAGCAGAGTCCCTGCCCCCTGAAGCTAGGACAGCAGAGTCCCTGCCCCCTGAAGCTCGGACAGCAGAGTCCCTGCCCCCTGAAGCTAGGACAGCAGAGTCCCTGCCCCCTGAAGCTAGGACAGCAGAGTCCCTGCCCCCTGAAGCTAGGACAGCAGAGTCCCTGCCCCCTGAAGCTAGGACAGCAGAGTCCCTGCCCCCTGAAGCTAGGACAGCAGAGTCCCTGCCCCCTGAAGCTAGGACAGCAGAGTCCCTGCCCCCTGAAGCTAGGACAGCAGAGTCCCTGCCCCCTGAAGCTAGGACAGCAGAGTCCCTGCCCCCTGAAGCTAGGACAGCAGAGTCCCTGCCCCCTGAAGCTAGGACAGCAGAGTCCCTGCCCCCTGAAGCTCGGACAGCAGAGTCCCTGCCCCCTGAGGCTAGGACAGCAGAGTCCCTGCCCCCTGAAGCTAGGACAGCAGAGTCCCTGCCCCCTGAAGCTAGGACAGCAGAGTCCCTGCCCCCTGAAGCTAGGACAGCAGAGTCCCTGCCCCCTGAAGCTAGGACAGCAGAGTCCCTGCCCCCTGAAGCTAGGACAGCAGAGTCCCTGCCCCCTGAAGCTCGGACAGCAGAGTCCCTGCCCCCTGAAGCTAGGACAGCAGAGTCCCTGCCCCCTGAAGCTAGGACAGCAGAGTCCCTGCCCCCTGAAGCTCGGACAGCAGAGTCCCTGCCCCCTGAAGCTAGGACAGCAGAGTCCCTGCCCCCGGAAGCTCGGACAGCAGAGTCCCTGCCCCCTGAAGCTCGGACAGCAGAGTCCCTGCCCCCGGAAGCTCGGACAGCAGAGTCCCTGCCCCCTGAAGCTCGGACAGCAGAGTCCCTGCCCCCTGAAGCTCGGACAGCAGAGTCCCTGCCCCCTGAAGCTAGGACAGCAGAGTCCCTGCCCCCTGAAGCTAGGACAGCAGAGTCCCTGCCCGTCTTCCATAAACATCGGAAACTGTACCTCTTCAAACAGTATATTAAAGAATCCTCCTCCTCACCTCGACTCCCCCCTTTCTAGCTCGGACTCTACTGATAGCTATGTTATTGAGGAAAAATGTACTAACTATGCCTGCAATATGTGGTTGTTACACCTAGCTATCTGAAGATGAATGCAATAACTTTAAAATGTTTATTAATTTGATTGAACCCTTATTTTACCAGGTAAGTTGACTGAGAACACATTCTCATTTACAGCAACGACCTGGAGAATAGTTACAGGGGCGAGGTAGGGGGATGAATGAGCCAATTGTTAGCTTGGGGAGGATTCTGGAGGATTGGAAACGGTGGTGCTAATCATTTTGTCCCCTGTCTTTTAGAATTTCCTTATTTTATAATTTATTAAACTAAATATCAAAGTGGAATTATGTTTATAGAAATGTTTACAGATTAATCAAAACATATAAGCCGAAATGCCTTGAATCAATAAGTATTCAACCCCGTTGTTACGGCAAGTCTAATTAAGTTCAGAAGTAAAAATGTTCTTAACAAGTCATATAATAAATAAAAATAAACAAAACAAAAGTATGCTTGAATAACGCTGAGGGTCAACGCTGTAACATCCAATGCCTGTTTGTCTGAGGTTGATGCCGTGCAGGTGCTTGTATGCATATACACACACTCGCATTCAAACGCACACATGTGCACACACGCAGACACACACACATACACACATTTATATAGTGCCACACATGCACTCAAACGTATACAGTTGTCCTGGATGTCTGTTTTGATTGTTGTTGTCTTTGTGGTAGTTATTGTCCTGGTTGTCTTTGTGATAGTTATTGTCCTGGATGTATGTTGTGATAGTTATTGTCCTGGATGTCTGTTGTGATAGTTATTGTCCTGGATGTTTGTTGTGATAGTTATTGTCCTGGATGTCTGTTGTGATAGTTATTGTCCTGGTTGTCTTTGTGATAGTTATTGTCCTGGTTGTCTTTGTGATAGTTATTGTCCTGGTTGTCTTTGTGATAGTTGTTGTCCTGGTTGTCTTTGTGATAGTTATTGTCCTGGATGTCTGTTGTGATAGTTATTGTCCTGGATGTCTGTTGTGATAGTTATTGTCCTGGTTGTCTTTGTCATAGTTATTGTCCTGGTTGTCTTTGTGATAGTTATTGTCCTGGATGTTTGTTGTGATAGTTGTTGTCCTGGATGTTTGTTGTGATAGTTGTTGTCCTGGATGTCTGTTGTGATAGTTATTGTCCTGGTTGTCTTTGTGATAGTTATTGTCCTGGTTGTCTTTGTGATAGTTGTTGTCCTGGTTGTCTTTGTGATAGTTATTGTCCTGGATGTCTGTTGTGATAGTTATTGTCCTGGTTGTCTTTGTCATAGTTATTGTCCTGGTTGTCTGTTGTGATAGTTATTGTCCTGGATGTTTGTTATGATAGTTATTGTCCTGGATGTTTGTTGTGATAGTTGTTGTCCTGGATGTCTGTTGTGATAGTTATTGTCCTGGTTGTCTGTTGTGATAGTTATTGTCCTGGATGTTTGTTGTGATAGTTATTGTCCTGGATGTTTGTTGTGATAGTTGTTGTCCTGGATGTCTGTTGTGATAGTTATTGTCCTGGTTGTCTTTGTGATAGTTATTGTCCTGGATGTCTGCTGTGGTTGTTGTTGTCCTGGATGTGCATTTCAAACACAGATCAAACCACAAAGACCTGGGAGGTTTTCCAATGCCAAAGAAGGGAACATATTGGGAGATGGGTAAAAAATAAAAACATAGACATTGAATATCCCTTTGAGCATGGTGAATATATTAATTACACTTTGGATGGTGAATCAATACACCCAGTCACTACAAAGATAGTCCGTCACGGAGAGGAAGGAAACCGCTTAGGAATTTCACCATAAAGCCAATAGTGACTTCAAAAGTTTAGTAGCTTTGATAGAAAAATGAAAATGGATCAACAACATTGTAGTTACTCCACAATACTGACAGAGTGAAAAGAAGGAAGCCTGTGCAGAATCCAAATATTCCAAAACATGCATCCTGTTTGCAGTAAAGTAATACTGCAAAAAATGTGGCAAAGCAATTCACTTTTGTTTGGGGCAAATCCAATTCAACACATTACTGAGTATCTTCAAGCATGGTGGTGGCTGCATCATGTTATGGGTATTATTGTAATCTGGGAGTTTTTTTAGGATAAAAAAAAAACAGAATGGAGCTAAGCACAGGCAAAATCCCAGAGGAAAACCTGGTTCAGTCTGCTTTCCACCAGACACTGGTAGATGAGTTCACCTTTCAGCAGGATAATAACCTAAAACACATTGCCACATGAACAGTGGAGTTGCTTACCAAGAAGACAGTGAATGTTCCTGACTTAAATCTACTTGAAAATATATGGCAAGACTTGAAAATGGTTGTCTAGTAATGATTAACAACCAATTTGACAGAGCTTGAATATTTTTTTAAAGAATAAAGGCCAAATGTTGCGCAATCCAGGTGTGGAAAGCTCTTAGAGACTTACCCAGAAGGACTCAAAGCTGTAATCAATGTCAAAGGTGCTTCTACAAAGTATTGACTCAGGGGTGTGAATACTTATGGGAATACTTTTTTAGTCTTTCATTTTCAATAAATTAAAAAAATGTCCAAAAACATGTTTTCACTTTGTCCTTATGAGGTATTTTGTGCAGATGGGTGAGAAAATAAATCGGAGTAATCAATTAAATTAAATCAAGTCAGAATTCGGGCTGTAACAACAAAATGTGGAATAAGTCAAGGGGAATGAATACTTTCTAAAGGCACTGTATAACTAACCATGTTACTAACTATATAACTAACCACGTTACTAACTATATAACTAACCACGTTATTAACTATATAACTAACCACGTTACTAACTATATTACTAACCACGTTACTAACTATATAACTAACCACGTTACTAACTATATAACTAACCACGTTACTAACTATGTAACTAACCACGTTACTAACTATGTAACTAACCACGTTACTAACTATAACTAACCATGTTACTAAACATGTTGCTAACTGTATTTCTAAACGGGTTACTAACCATGTTACTAGCCATGTTACTAAATGTATTACTAAGCGTGTTACTAAGCGCGTTACTAAGCGTGTTACTAGCCGTGTTACTAACTGTTACTAGCCGTGTTACTAACTGTTACTAGCCGTGTTACTAGCCATGTTACTAACTGTATTACTAAGCGTGTTACTAAGCGTGTTACTAAGCGCGTTACTATGTTACTAAGTGTATTACTAACTGTGTTACTAAGCGTGTTACTAACTGTTTCACTAAGCGTATTACTAACTGTGTTACTAAGTGTATTATTAACTGTGTTACTAACTGTGTTACTTACTGTGTTACTAACTGTGTCACTAAGCGTATTACTAACTGTGTTACTAAGCGTGTTACTTACTGTGTTACTAACTGTGTTACTAAGCGTATTACTAACTGTGTTACTAAGCGTGTTACTAAGCGTGTTACTGACTGTGTTACTAAGCGTGTTACTAAGTGTGTTACTAACTGTGTTACTAACTGTGTTACTAACTGTGTTACTAAGCGTGTTACTAAGCGTGTTACTAAGCGTGTTACTAAGCGTGTTACTAAGTGTATTACGAACTGTTACTAAGTGTATTACTAACTGTGTTACTAAGCGTATTACTAACTGTGTTACTAAGCGTATTACTAACTGTGTTACTAACTGTTACTAAGTGTGTTACTAACTGTGTTACTAAGCGTATTACTAAGCGTATTACCAACTGTGTTACTAAGCGTATTACTAATTGTGTTACTAACTGTGTTACTAAGCGTGTTACTAAGCGTGTTACTAACTGTGTTACTAAGCGTGTTACTAACCGTGTTACTAAGCGTGTTACTTACTGTGTTACTAAGCGTATTACTAGCTGTGTTACTAAGCGTATTACTAGCTGTGTTACTAAGCGTATTACTAACTGTGTTACTTAGCGTATTACTAACTGTGTTACTAAGCATGTTACTAAGCGTATTACTAACTGTGTTACTAAGTGTATTACTAACTGTGTTACTAAGCGTGTTACTAAGTGTATTACTAACTGTGTTACTAAGCGTGTTACTAAGCGTATTACTAACTGTGTTACTAAGCGTGTTACTAAGTGTATTACTAACTGTTGAAGAAATGTCTGCAGAATGTCTTCTGCTATATTGGCTGACATAACCCAGCGTACGTCTTGTGGTTCTTCCATGTCTTCCTCCTCCTCTTGCACATGATGATGATGAGGAACGCTATGGCTGCGAAGGCTGCTAGTAGACAGATGATGATGATCATAGAGTAGGCCGGCGAGACGGAGGGAGGGAGGAGGGGAGGATTCTGGCGAGGGAACGATGACTCCGTCTTCACTACCACTGGGGGGACAAAGAGTTAACAGTCTTCACTAGTATTGAGGGGACAGAGAGTCAACAGTCTTCAGTAGTATTGAGGGGACAGAGAGTCAACAGTGGTCATTAGTAATGAGGGGACAGAGAGTCAACAGTCTTCACTACTATTTAGGGGACAGAGAGTCAACAGTCTTCACTACCACTGGGGGGACAGAGAGTCAACAGACTTCACTACTACTGGGGGGACAGAGAGTCAACAGTCTTCACTACCACTGAGGGGACAGAGAGTCAACAGTCTTCACTAGCACTGGGGGGACAGAGGGTCAACAGTCTTCACTAGTATTGAGGGAACAGAGAGTCAACAGTCTTCACTACCACTGGGGGGACAGAGAGTCAACAGTCTTCACTAGTATTAAGGGGACAGAGAGTCAACAGTCTTCACTAGTATTGAGGGGACAGAGAGTCAACAGTGGTCATTAGTATTGAGGGGACAGAGAGTCAGTCTTCACTAGTATTGAGGGGACAGAGAGTCAACAGTGTTCATTAGTATTGAGGGGACAGAGAGTCAACAGTCTTCACTACTATTTAGGGGACAGAGAGTCAACAGTCTTCACTACCACTGGGAGGACAGAGAGTCAACAGACTTCACTACTACTGGGGGGACAGAGAGTCAACAGTCTTCACTAGTATTGAGGGAACAGAGAGTCAACAGTCTTCACTACCACTGGGGGGACAGAGAGTCAACAGTCTTCACTAGTATTGAGGGGACAGAGAGTCAACAGTCTTCACTACCACTGGGGGGACAGAGAGTCAACAGTCTTCACTAGTATTGAGGGGACAGAGTCAACAGTCATCACTACCACTGGGGGGACAGAGAGTCAACAGTCATCACTACCACTGGGGGGACAGAGAGTCAACAGTCATCATTACCACTGGGGGGACAGAGAGTCAACAGTCTTCACTACCACTGGGGTGACAGAGAGTCAACAGTCTTCACTACCACTGGGGGACAGAGTCAACAGTCTTCACTACTATTGAGGGGACAGAGAGTCAACAGTCTTCACTACTATTGAGGGGACAGAGAGTCAACAGTCATCACTACCACTGGGGGGACAGAGAGTCAACAGTCTTCAATCCCACTGAGGGGGCAGAGAGTCAAGACTGTCATCACAAGATGGATCTTACCTCAATTAGTAGCTCAATAATTGCCCTTTTTCTCAAGACCTGAACAGGAAAACCACCTTGGCCCTAGCCATGCACTGTAGGTAGGGCCCATATTCTTCCTGATCAGGTCTCCAAGTCTTTTGGAAGTCATAATTGGGAAAGCTGCAGTATCCCTACACTCTTAGAAAAAATGGTTCCAAAAATTGTTCTTCAGTTGTCCCCATAGGAGAACCCTTTTTTAATTAGAGGCAGAACCATTTTTGGTTCCAGGTATAACTATTTTGGGTTCCATGTAGAACCGTCATGGAACCCAATAGGGTTTTACCTGGAACCAAAAGGGTTCTCCTATGGGGACAACCGAAGAACCCTTTGAGGGTCTAAATAGCACCTTTGTTTTCAAAGGATGTACCTTCTCCACATTTGGGAATGTTGCAGTATTCCCAGCGGATGTTGGGGTTGGTTGTATAACACCAGGGCTTCTCATTTTCTCCTCCGGGGTTCCGGCACGAGCTCTGTGCGTTCCTCAGCTCTGATAATACATCCACACTGAGACGGTGCAGGTGGGGACCCTGAGACAGAGAGAGACAGAGACAGAGAGAGAGACATGAGCAGATGATCTCTCGCATTTTTCAACATAACCTTCACGCCAAATCAAAACTCTCAACCTACAACCTGATTTTGGACAAAATCACCGGGAAGGATTCCTACTACCAAAGTTTATTATGTCCAAGATATACTCTGGCAAACAAACAACAGAAACCTGAAAACACCATCCAATCTGGAACTGAGTGATGTCATGTTAAGTCTGAAGCTACTTTTAAAGCCAAGAAAAAAATAATATTACAATAATATACACTGCTCAAAAAAATTAAGGGAACACTTAAACAACACAATGTAACTCCAAGTCAATCACAGTTCTGTGAAATCAAACTGTCCACTTAGGAAGCAACACTGATAGACAATACATTTCACATGCTGTTGTGCAAATGGAATAGACAACAGGTGGAAATTATAGGCAATTAGCAAGACACCCCCAATAAAGGAGTGGTTCTGCAGGTGGTAACCACAGACCACTTCTCAGTTCCTATGCTTCCTGGCTGATGTTTTGGTCACTTTTGAATGCTGGCGGTGCTTTCACTCTAGTGGTAGCATGAGACGGAGTCTACAACCCACACAAGTGGCTCAGGTAGTGCAGCTCATCCAGGATGGCACATCAATGCGAGCTGTGGCAAGAAGGTTTGCTGTGTCTATCAGCGTACTGTCCAGAGCATGGAGGCGCTACCAGGAGACAGGCCAGTACATCAGGAGACGTGGAGGAGGCCGTAGGAGGGCAACAACCCAGCAGCAGGACCGCTACCTCCGCCTTTGTGCAAGGAGGAGCAGGAGGAGCACTGCCAGAGCCCTGCAAAATGACCTCCAGCAGGCCACAAATGTGCATGTGTCTGCTCAAATGGTCAGACTCCATGAGGGTGGTATGAGGGCCCGAAGTCCACAGGTGGGGGTTGTGCTTACAGCCCAACACCGTGCAGGACGTTTGGCATTTGCCAGAGAACACCAAGATTGGCAAATTCGCCACTGGCGCCCTGTGCTCTTCACAGATGAAAGCAGGTTCACACTGAGCACGTGACAGATGTGACAGAGTCTGGAGACGCCGTGGAGAACGTTCTGCTGCCTGCAACATCCTCCAGCATGACCGGTTTGGCGGTGGGTCAGTCATGGTGTGGGGTGGCATTTCTTTGGGGGGCCGCACAGCCCTCCATGTGCTCGCCAGAGGTAGCCTGACTGCCATTTGGTACCGAGATGAGATCCTCAGACCCCTTGTGAGACCATATGCTGGTGCGGTTGGCCCTGGGTTCCTCCTAATGCAAGACAATGCTAGACCTCATGTGGCTGGAGTGTATCAGCAAGAGGAAGGCATTGATGCTATGGACTGGCCCGCCCGTTCCCCAGACCTGAATCCAATTGAGCACATCTGGGACATCATGTCTCGCTCCATCCACCACCGCCACATTACACCACAGACTGTCCAGGAGTTGGCGGATGCTTTAGTCCAGGTCTGGGAGGAGATCCCTCAGGAGACCATCCACAACCTCATCAGGAGCATGCCCAGGCGTTGTAGGGAGGTCATACAGGCAGGTGGAGACCACACACACTACTGGGCCTCATTTTGACTTGTTTTAAGGACATTACATCAAAGTTGGATCAGCCTGTAGTGTGGTTTTCCACTTTAATTTTGAGTGTGACTCCAAATCCAGACCTCCATGGGTTGATAAATTTGATTTCCATTGATAATTTTTGTGTGATTTTGTTGTCAGCACATTCAACTATGTAAAGAAAAAAGTATTTAATGAGAATATTTCATTCATTCGGATCTAGGATGTGTTATTTTAGTGTTCCCTTTATTTTTTTGAGCAGTGTATTTAAATTTATAAGGACTGAATGATAAGTTAAATGCAAGTATTTCCCGTGACTCAAAATCAAATGTCTACCTGGCCCACCACTACACCCTGGACTTGAACAGCCTTTATGACCAGGTCCACCTATACAATCAGCAGTGCCCACCTTCGCCCGGACTCTAAAGGGAGCCACAGACACCCGCCCGGACCTACACATAGAGGACCCACGACGAGAGGACAGTGGGTCCTTTATGTGTGTTGTCTTTCTTGTCGTCATGTGTGTTTTGACGAGAGGACCTACATCCAGACCACAGCCCCACCAGCCACATCCACACCCCAACCCAATCAACACCCCCCCCCAGGACAACCATGCCCACACCCCATTTAGGCCCCCTCAGATCAGCTAGCCCACTCCTGCCCACCCCATGCCGCCCACTCCCGCAAAGAGGGCATCAACATGAAAGTCACACATATGCACATCGCTATGTTTGGAGGAAAAAGGGGGATGCTTGCAAGCCGAAGAACACCATCCCAAATGTGAAGCACGGGGGTGGCAGCATCATGTTGTGGGGGTGCTTTGCTGCAGAAGGGACTGGTGCACTTCACATAGATGGCACATAGATGGCATCATGAGGCGGAAAATTATATGGATATTTTGGAGCAACATCTCAAGACATCAGTCAGGAAGTTAAAGCTTGATCGCAAATGGGTCTTCCAAATGGACAATGACCCCAAGCATTCTTCCAAAGTTGTGGCAAAATGGCTTAAGGACAACAAAGTCAAGGTATTGGAGTGGCCATCACAAAGCACTGACCTCAATCCCATAGAAAATATGTGGGACAAACTGAAAAAGTGTGTGCGAGCAAGGAGGCCTACAAACCTGACTCAGTCACACTAGTTCTGTCAGGAGGAATGGGCCAAAATTCAACCAACTTATTGTGGGAAGCTTGTGGAAGGCTACCTGAAACGTTTGACCCGAGTTAAACAATTTAAAGGCAATGCTACCAAGTACTAATTGAGTTTATGTAAACTTCTGACCTACTGGGAATGTGATGAAAGAAATAAAAGCAGAAATAAATCACTCTACTCTTATTCTGACATTTCACATTCTTAAAATAAAGTGTTGATCCTAACTAACCTAAAACAGGGAATTTTTACTAGGATTAAATGTCAGGAATTGTGAAAAACTGAGTTTAAATGTATTTGGCTAAGGTGTACTTCAACTGTATACATCAACACATTGATGAGATCACTAGAACAGTCTGCAGCATCCGACTAGAATCTGAAATCGAATGTCTACTGTTTGCTGATGATCTGGTGCTTCTGTCACCAACCAAGGAGGGCCTACAGCAGCACCTAGATCTTCTGCACAGATTCTGTCTGACCTGGGCCCTGACAGTAAATCTCAGTAAGACCAAAATAATGGTGTTCCAAAAAAGTCCAGTCACCAGGACCACAAATACAAATTCCATCTAGACACTGTTGCCCTAGAGCACACAAACTATACAGAACTCGGCCTAAACATCAGCGCCACAGGTAATTTCCATAAGGCTGTGAACGATCTGAGAGTCAAGGCAAGAAGCGTCTTCTATGCAATCAAAAGGAACACAAAATTCGACATACCAATCAGGATCTTAAAAATACTTGAAACAGTTATTGAACCCATTGCCCTTTTATGGTTGTGAGGTCTGGGCTCAATCATCTTCCTGGCAGTTGTGGCTGCTTTATTGTCTCTACCTTCTTGCCCTTTGTGCTGTTGTCTGTGCCCAATAATGTTTGTACCATGTTTTGTGCTGCTACCATGTTGTGCTGCTACCATGTTTTGTGCTGCTACCATGTTGTGCTGCTACCATGTTGTGCTGCTGCCATGTTGTGCTGCTACCATGTTGTGTTGTCATGTGTTGCTGCCATGCTATGTTTTTGTCCTAGGTCTCTTTTTATGTAGTGTTGTCTTTCTTGTCGTCATGTGTGTTTTGTCTTGCCTAGATATATATATATATAGATATATATATATATCCAATTAGTCCCTATTGAGCAGTGAATGGGCTATCAACCAGATTACTCTTTCTCCATATTCCCGAGGGGGCTACAGCATTGTGACATAGTTTTACGCATTTATATTGAAGAATACCCATAAGCGGCTACATTGCGCAAGTGATCACCTGATGCTGCCAGAGAGATTCTCACGTAAAATACAGAGGTAGCCATTACTCCAATCGGTCCTACTGAAAAACGAATTGTCCCGATGGATATATTATCAAATAGATATTTAAAAAACACCCTGAGGATTGATTATAAACAACGTTTGCCATGTTTCTGTCGATATTATGGAGCTAAATTTGAATATTTTTAGCTGTTTTCTTGACTGCAATTTCCGGGCGATTTCTCAGCCAAAGGTGAAGAACAAACAGGAGCTATTTCGCCTACAAAAATAATATTTTTTGAAAAAATGAACATTTGCTATCTAACTGGGAGTCTCCTGAGTGAAAACATCTGAAGCTCATCAAAGGTAAATTATTTAATTTGATTGCTTTTCTGATTTCCGTGACCAAGTTACCTGCTACTAGCTGGACAAAATGCTATGCTAGGCTATCGATAAACTTACACAAATGCTTGTCTAGCTTTGGCTGTAAAGCATATTTTGAAAATCTGAGATGACAGGGTGATTAACAAAAGGCTAAGCTTTGTCTCAATATATTTAATTTGTGATTTCATGAATAGGAATATTTTCTAGGGATATTTATGTCCGTTGCGTTATGCAAATTAGTGTCAGATGATGACAACGGTCCCGTTCACGGGATGGGGTGTCACTAGAGGTTAAAAGACTTGCCTAGATAAATAAAGGTTAAAGAAAATAATGCATGCAAAGCAGGATTTGGCCGATACCCGCTAATTATCAAAATCCAGAAAAGAGCCATTAAATTCTAAAACGACCTAAAAGGAATCGATTCCAAACCTTCCATAACAAAGCCATCACCAACAGAGAGATTAACCTAGAGAAGAGTCCCCTAAGCAAGCTGTTCCTGAGGCTCTGTTCACAAACACAAACAGGCCCCACAGATCCCAAGGACATCAAGAAAATTAGACCCAACCAAATCATGAGAAAACAAAAATATAATTATTTGACACATTGGAAAGAATTAACAAAAAAACTGAGCAAACTAGAATGCTATTTTGCCCTAAACAGAGAGTACACTGTGACTGGCCCACACGTAAGGACAGCTTTGACTATGTACAGATTCAGTGAGCATAGCCTTGCTATTGAGAAAGGCCGCAGTAGGCCGACCTGGCTCTCAAGAGTAGACACAATGCCCACAAATGTATCTTCAAACTGAGCTGAATTTCCTAACCTCCTGCCAAATGTCTGAGCATATTAGAATCAAATATTTCCCTCAGATTATACAGACCCATAAAAAATTGAAAACAACCTCAATTTCAATAAACTCCCATATATATATTGGGTAGAATACCACAGTGTGCCATTACGGCAGCAAGATTTGTGACCCGTTGCCACAAGAAAAGGGCAACCAGTTAACTCGGGACACTTAGGGATAGGTGTCCCGTCAACGGGACAGTTGTAAATCATGCAGCTCCTTGTATCACGATTGCAGATTTTAGAGAAACAACAAATGTCGGTACATATAAGTGTCTTATATCGACTGAAAGCTTAAATTATTGTTAATTTAACTGCACTTTCCAATTTACAGTAGCTATTACTGTGAAAAAATGCCATGCTATTGTTTGAGGAGAGCATCAAAACACTTTTTTTTCACCGCGATAATTCATATTGATAAATTCACCTCTGAAGGTGAAATGTGTACTTACATTCTGAAATCTTGCTCTGATGTATCATCACTCGTTGAATTTGCAAAGAAAGGAATCTGTGAAACTCTAACCCTAAACGTTGTTTCAACCGGTCAAATGACGTCCGTATGTATTCCTCAGAGATCCTAGAACGTAACCAGACTTCCCTATATCATTAGGTGAGGGGGGGGGTTATATCCTATAGGACACCAAATTTGATCAGAGAGCGACGCCTTCATGGCACGCTGATGATGCAGCCGGTCTTCATTTGATCGACTGTATCTTTGTCAAATAAGCACCAATTGGGGTCAAACAAAGCTAGCTAGATAGCCAATGAGCTGGGCTTTACGGGAATATCCGGTACTGTAGCTGCTAACCTTGTGCGACAGCATGCCTTTTCCTTTTGGACAATAATTATAAGAATATTCAGAGTTATGAAGTTTTAAAAACTGGTTGTTTTGCAAATGTTGAACTTATAATATGGCTACTAATACCGTAAAAGCTAAATCAAAGTCCAAGTATACAGATTTGGCGATAATCTTGCAGAAAAATTAAACATGAATGCAAATGATTTGCCCAAATGTGCCTGGGTGACTTCACACTAAATGTCATGTAGTTCGCTCATACTTCAAGTTATCCGTCTGAAACTTTGCACATGCATTGCTGCCATCTTGTGGACACCATCGGAATTACAACCAGAGTGATGGCTAGAACACGGACCATTCTGTTGCATTTCAAAAATAGTGATAGAAAAATGACTTTTGTTTTTTACTTTGTATTTTCTTCTACCAGAACTATTGTGTTATATTCTCCTACATTCAATTCACATTTCCACAAACTTCAACGTGTTTCTTTTCAAATGGTACCATGAATATGCATATCCTTGCTTCAGGGCCTGGGCTATAGGCAGTTATATTTTGGTGTCATTTTAGCTGAAAATTGAAAAAAGGGGGGGCTATCCCTAAGAATTTGTATTTAATTTATTAACCATTAAAGTGATTTACCTGTTGGTTCCACTTCTGACAGGGGATACCAGAGCCGGTGATGTTGACTGGTCCTTGGTAGAACCTTCCTTTGTCATTGTAACACGTTGCTGTTCAGACAAATCATCATTATTAGACTGCAAGTAAGAAATGTAGTATTGTATATAACGTTTAAAAAAAAATACATTAACACTTTTTTTTTTACATACCAGTGGGGCAAAAAAGTATTTAGTCAGCCACCAATGCCTGTAATTGTCATCATAGGTACACTTCAACTATGACAGACAAAATCAGAGAAAAAAATCCAGAAAATCACATTGTAGGATTTTTTATGAATTGATTTGCAAATGATGGTGGAAAATAAGTATTTGGTCACCTACAAACAAGCAAGATTTCTGGCTCTCACAGACCTGTAACTTCTTTTTTAAGAGGCTCCCCTGTCCTCCACTCGTTACCTGTATTAATGGCACCTGTTTGAACTTGTTATCAGTATAAAAGACACTTGTCCACAACCTCAAATAGTCACACTCCAAACTCCACTATGGCCAAGACCAAAGAGCTGTCAAAAGACACCAGAAACAAAATTGTAGACCTGCACCAGGCTGGGAAGACTGAATCTGCAATAGGTAAGCAGCTTGGTTTCAAGAAATCAACTGTGGGAGCAATTATTAGGAAATGGAAGACATACAAGACCACTGATAATCTCCCTCGATCTGGGGCTCCACGCAAGATCTCACCCCGTGGGGTCAAAATGATCACAAGAACGGTGAGCAAAAATCCCAGAACCACACGAGGGGACCTGGTGAATGACCTGCAGAGAGCTGGGACCAAAGTAACAAAGCCTACCATCAGTAACACACTACGCCGCCAGGGACTCAAATCATGCAGTGCCAGACGTGTCCCCCTGCTTAAGCCAGTACATGTCCAGGCCCGTCTGAAGTTTGCTAGAGAGCATTTGGATGATCCAGAAGAAGATTGGGAGAATGTCATATGGTCAGATGAAACCAAAATATAACTTTTAGGTAAAAACTCAACTCGTTGTGTTTGGAGGACAAAGAATGCTGAGTTACATCCAAAGAACACCATACCTACTGTGAAGCATGGGGGTGGAAACATCATGCTTTGGGGCTGTTTTTCTGCAAAGGGACCAGGACGACTGATCCGTGTAAAGGAAAGAATGAATGGGGCCATGTATTGTGAGATTTTGAGTGAAAACCTCCTTCCATCAGCAAGGGCATTGAAGATGAAACGTGGCTGGGTCTTTCAGCATGACAATGATCCTAAACACACCGCCCGGGTAACGAAGGAGTGGCTTCGTAAGAAGCATTTCAAGGTCCTGGAGTGGCCTAGCCAGTCTCCAGATCTCAACCCCATAGAAAATCTTTGGAGGGAGTTGAAAGTCCATGTTGCCCAGCAACAGCCCCAAAACATCACTGCTCTAGAGAAGATCTGCATGGAGGAATGGGCCAAAATAACAGCAACAGTTTGTGAAAACCTTGTGCCTTACAGAAAACGTTTGACCTATGTCATTGCCAACAAAGGGTATCTAACAAAGTATTGAGATAAACTTTTGTTATTGACCAAATACTTATTTTCCACCGTAATTTGCAAATAAATTCATTAAAAATCCTACAATGTGATTTTATGGATTTTTTTTCTCATTTTGTCTGTCATAGTTGAAGTGTACCTATGATGGAAATTACAGGCCTCTCCTCATCTTTTTAAGTAGGAGAACTTGCACAATTGTCTGACTAAATACTTTTTTGCCCCACTGTATTCTATTTACAAAGTATAATTCTTAGAACTCAGATAAAAGACATGAAACTAAACTTACTCGTGACTTGATCTTTCTTTATATCTAAAAGACAGAGTGTTTGAGAAAAATCATGAATATTAGAGTAGTATTAGAGTATAGAAAAGTATTAGAGTATATATATATATATTTTTTTTTTAACTAGGCAAGTCAGTTAAGAACAAATTCTTATTTTCAATGACGGCCTAGGAACAGTGGGTTAACTGCCTGTTCAGGGGCAGAACAACAGATTTGTACCTTGTCAGCTCGGGGTTTGAACTTGCAACCTTTCGGTTACTAGTCCAATGCTCTAACCACTAGGCTACCCTGCCGCCCCTAGTGTTAGAGTAGATTAATATTAGAGAAAATATTAGTATTAGAGAGTAGATTAGTATTAGAGAGTATATTCGTATTAGGAAGCTGAGGACAGAGCTAAGGTTAGGGCTACGGTACAGTAAGTTAGGGCTATGGTACAGTAAGTTAGGGCTACAGTACAGTAAGTTAGGGCTAATGTTAGAGGTACAGTAAGTTAGGGCTTCGGTACAGTAAGTTAGAGCTAAGGTTAGAGGTACAGTATGTTAGAGGTACAATAAGTTAGGGCTAAGGTTAGAGGGACAGTAATTTAGAGCTAAGGTACAGTAAGTTAGGGCTAAGGTTAGAGGTACAGTAAGTTAGGGCTACGGTTAGAGGTACAGTAAGTCAGTGCTAAGGTTAGAAGTACAGTAAGTTAGGGCTAAGGTACAGTAAGTTAGGGCTACGGTACAGTAAGTTAGGGCTACGGTTAGAGGTACAGTAAGTTAGGGCTACGTTACAGTAAGTTAGGGCTACAGTACAGTAAGTTAGGGCTAAGGTTAGAGGTACAGTAAGTTAGGGTTACGGTACAGTAAGTTGGGGCTACGGTACAGTAAGTTAGGGCTACGGTACAGTAAGTTAGGGCTACGGTACAGTAAGTTAGGGCTACGGTTAGGCCCATAGGGCTCTGGATAAAGTATTGCACTAAATGGATTAGGGTTCCATTTGGGACACAACATGTTTCAGTATATCTTACCGACAAAGGGGATGGGTGTGCAGGCTCCTGGTGTTGTGTGATGTGAGGGCAGAGCCATACAGTCAGGCATGGGGATAGAGAGGCCAGAGGAGCCAGAGGAGTACTGGCCTTTATGGGAGTTCCCTACCATCAGGGGCCACTCCTTACGACAGTAGAGCTCCTTCACTGCCAGACAGTGCTCCCTGGAGTAACACAGTAGAGAAACAGCTGTTGGCTGTGGCCAGAAGATCCCAAACCCAAAACACATATGTGTGTTTTTTACGTAGGCCCATGACTGTACCATTTCTTTACTTTACTGTGCTAGAGAAACGTCATCCAATATTCACTGTAATCAAACATTGGAAGACAACACACTGTATCCAACCGTGACAACATGTTACAGACGATCCCAAAGCCGACAGCCATCTGTGTGCAGAATGTGGGCTATGTGCTATACACAAGGATGACTTTCCTAGATCATGAAGCAGTTACATTGGGATGCAGTTCAACTGCAATGTTATTAAATGAGCGTGCTGTCTATGACACACATTTGTGTACACTTCGTGTAGGGTTCCTGCAGATTACCTGCAGATTGGTTTAGGTGCAGGTCCCAGGCCAGAAGGATTACCTGCAGATTGGTTTAGGAACAGGTCCCAGGCCAGAAGGATTACCTGCAGATTGGTTTAGGAACAGGTCCCAGGCCAGAAGGGATGCAGTCCTGGAAGGAGAGATGACAGAGCAGGGAGTGGGCGGCAGGGCTACAGAGCATGCCCAGTCTGTCGAGATCCGCCCAGGCGCTCTGAACCATGAACTCCTGTGTGTCCTCGGGGTCGTTGAGGGAGGAGTTAAAGAAGACCAGGGCATCGCTCCTTAACATGTCCCGACACACATTACCACGGTATGCACCACAATAACCCCCACTGCCTTTATACAGCCTGGAACAAAGAGACAACATATTATATACTGTATCACATCAGACCAGGGTTCAAATACTATTTAGGGTATTTCAACAAAGACATTTGTTACTAATTGTTTTGATATTATTCATTTCAAAAGACAAGTGGTTAAATATTTGAAATCCTAAAATTCAATCACTCAAATACACTCATGCATTTAAACCAGGTTTTTGAAAATATTATTTGAAATGTATATTAGAAAAATATTTGTATCAGTACAATGAACACCATATAAAACCTGTACCCTATACAACCTGTACCCTATACAACCTGTACCATATACAACCTGTACCATATACAACCTGTACCCTATACAACCTGTACCCTATACAACCTGTATCCTATACAACCTGTACCATATACAACCTGTATCCTATACAACCTGTACCCTATACAACCTGTATCCTATACAACCTGTACCCTATACAACCTGTATCCTATACAACCTGTACCCTATACAACCTGTATCCTATACAACCTGTACCATATACAACCTGTATCCTATACAACCTGTACCATATACAACCTGTATCCTATACAACCTGTATCCTATACAACCTGTATCCTATACAACCTGTATCCTATACAACCTGTATCCTATACAACCGGTATCCTATACAACCTGTGTCCTATACAACCTGTATCATATACAACCTGTATCCTATACAACCTGTACCCTATACAACCTGTATCCTATACAACCTGTGTCCTATACAACCTGTATCCTATACAACCTGTACCCTATACAACCTGTACCCTATACAACCTGTACCCTATACAACCTGTATCCTATACAACCTGTACCATATACAACCTGTATCCTATACAACCTGTATCCTATACAACCTGTACCCTATACAACCTGTACCCTATACAACCTGTACCCTATACAACCTGTATCCTATACAACCTGTACCATATACAACCTGTATCCTATACAACCTGTACCCTATACAACCTGTATCCTATACAACCTGTACCCTATACAACCTGTATCCTATACAACCTGTACCCTATACAACCTGTATCCTATACAACCTGTACCATATACAACCTGTATCCTATACAACCTGTACCATATACAACCTGTATCCTATACAACCTGTATCCTATACAACCTGTATCCTATACAACCTGTATCCTATACAACCTGTATCCTATACAACCGGTATCCTATACAACCTGTGTCCTATACAACCTGTATCATATACAACCTGTATCCTATACAACCTGTACCCTATACAACCTGTATCCTATACAACCTGTGTCCTATACAACCTGTATCCTATACAACCTGTATCCTATACAACCTGTATCCTATACAACCTGTATCCTATACAACCGGTATCCTATACAACCTGTACCCTATACAACCTGTATCCTATACAACCTGTACCCTATACAACCTGTATCCTATACAACCTGTACCATATACAACCTGTATCCTATACAACCTGTGTCCTATACAACCGGTATCCTATACAACCTGTACCCTATACAACCTGTATCCTATACAACCTGTACCATATACAACCTGTATCCTATACAACCTGTGTCCTATACCCTATACAACCTGTATCCTATACAACCTGTACCATATAAAACCTGTACCATATACAACCTGTATCCTATACAACCTGTATCCTATACAACCTGTATCCTATACAACCTGTATCCTATACAACCTGTATCCTATACAACCTGTATCCTATACAACCTGTATCCTATACAACCTGTATCCTATACAACCGGTATCCTATACAACCTGTATCCTATACAACCTGTATCCTATACAACCTGTACCCTATACAACCTGTATCCTATACAACCTGTACCCTATACAACCTGTACCCTATACAACCTGTATCCTATACAACCTGTACCATATACAACCTGTATCCTATACAACCTGTACCCTATACAACCTGTATCCTATACAACCTGTACCCTATACAACCTGTACCCTATACAACCTGTATCCTATACAACCTGTACCATATACAACCTGTATCCTATACAACCTGTACCCTATACAACCTGTATCCTATACAACCTGTACCATATACAACCTGTATCCTATACAACCTGTACCCTATACAACCTGTACCCTATACAACCTGTACCATATACAACCTGTATCCTATACAACCTGTATCCTATACCCTATACAACCTGTATCCTATACAACCTGTATCCTATACAACCTGTATCCTATACAACCTGTACCCTATACAACCTGTATCCTATACAACCTGTATCCTATACAACCTGTATCCTATACAACCTGTATCCTATACCCTATACAACCTGTATCCTATACAACCTGTACCATATACAACCTGTATCCTATACAACCTGTACCCTATACAACCTGTATCCTATACAACCTGTATCCTATACAACCTGTATCCTATACAACCTGTACCCTATACAACCTGTATCCTATACAACCTGTATCCTATACAACCTGTGTCCTATACAACCGGTATCCTATACAACCTGTACCCTATACAACCTGTATCCTATACAACCTGTACCATATACAACCTGTATCCTATACAACCTGTGTCCTATACCCTATACAACCTGTATCCTATACAACCTGTACCATATAAAACCTGTACCATATACAACCTGTATCCTATACAACCTGTATCCTATACAACCTGTATCCTATACAACCTGTATCCTATACAACCTGTATCCTATACAACCTGTATCCTATACAACCTGTATCCTATACAACCTGTATCCTATACAACCGGTATCCTATACAACCTGTATCCTATACAACCTGTATCCTATACAACCTGTACCCTATACAACCTGTATCCTATACAACCTGTACCCTATACAACCTGTACCCTATACAACCTGTATCCTATACAACCTGTACCATATACAACCTGTATCCTATACAACCTGTACCCTATACAACCTGTATCCTATACAACCTGTACCCTATACAACCTGTACCCTATACAACCTGTATCCTATACAACCTGTACCATATACAACCTGTATCCTATACAACCTGTACCCTATACAACCTGTATCCTATACAACCTGTACCATATACAACCTGTATCCTATACAACCTGTACCCTATACAACCTGTACCCTATACAACCTGTACCATATACAACCTGTATCCTATACAACCTGTATCCTATACCCTATACAACCTGTATCCTATACAACCTGTATCCTATACAACCTGTATCCTATACAACCTGTACCCTATACAACCTGTATCCTATACAACCTGTATCCTATACAACCTGTATCCTATACAACCTGTATCCTATACCCTATACAACCTGTATCCTATACAACCTGTACCATATACAACCTGTATCCTATACAACCTGTACCCTATACAACCTGTATCCTATACAACCTGTATCCTATACAACCTGTATCCTATACAACCTGTACCCTATACAACCTGTATCCTATACAACCTGTATCCTATACAACCTGTACCATATACAACCTGTACCCTATACAACCTGTATCCTATACAACCTGTATCCTATACAACCTGTACCCTATACAACCTGTATCCTATACAACCTGTATCCTATACAACCTGTACCATATACAACCTGTACCCTATACAACCTGTATCCTATACAACCTGTATCCTATACAACCTGTACCCTATACAACCTGTGTCCTATACAACCTGTACCATATACAACCTGTATCCTATAAAACCTGTACCATATACAACCTGTACCCTATACAACCTGTATCCTATACAACCTGTACCATATACAACCTGTATCCTATAAAACCTGTACCATATACAACCTGTATCCTATACAACCTGTACCATATACAACCTGTGTCCTATACAACCTGTACCCTATACAACCTGTACCATATACAACCTGTGTCCTATACAACCTGTATCCTATAAAACCTGTACCATATACAACCTGTATCCTATACAACCTGTATCATATACAACCTGTATCCTATACAACCTGTATCCTATACAACCTGTACCATATACAACCTGTACCATATACAACCTGTATCCTATACAACCTGTACCATATAAAACCTGTACCATATACAACCTGTACCATATAAAACCTGTACCATATACAACCTGTATCCTATACCATATACAACCTGTATCCTATACAACCTGTATCCTATACAACCTGTATCCTATACCATATACAACCTGTATCCTATACAACCTGTATCCTATACAACCTATACCCTATACAACCTGTATCCTATACAACCTGTATCCTATACAACCTGTACCATATACAACCTGTATCCTATACAACCTGTACCCTATACAACCTGTACCCTATACAACCTGTATCCTATACAACCTGTACCCTATACAACCTGTACCATATACAACCTGTATCCTACACAACCTGTACCCTATACAACCTGTATCCTATACAACCTGTACCCTATACAACCTGTACCCTATACAACCTGTATCCTATACAACCTGTACCATATACAACCTGTATCCTATACAACCTGTACCCTATACAACCTGTATCCTATACAACCTGTACCCTATACAACCTGTACCCTATACAACCTGTATCCTATACAACCTGTACCATATACAACCTGTATCCTATACAACCTGTACCCTATACAACCTGTATCCTATACAACCTGTACCATATACAACCTGTATCCTATACAACCTGTACCCTATACAACCTGTACCCTATACAACCTGTACCATATACAACCTGTATCCTATACAACCTGTATCCTATACCCTATACAACCTGTATCCTATACAACCTGTATCCTATACAACCTGTATCCTATACAACCTGTACCCTATACAACCTGTATCCTATACAACCTGTATCCTATACAACCTGTATCCTATACAACCTGTATCCTATACCCTATACAACCTGTATCCTATACAACCTGTACCATATACAACCTGTATCCTATACAACCTGTACCCTATACAACCTGTATCCTATACAACCTGTATCCTATACAACCTGTATCCTATACAACCTGTACCCTATACAACCTGTATCCTATACAACCTGTATCCTATACAACCTGTACCATATACAACCTGTACCCTATACAACCTGTATCCTATACAACCTGTATCCTATACAACCTGTACCCTATACAACCTGTATCCTATACAACCTGTATCCTATACAACCTGTACCATATACAACCTGTACCCTATACAACCTGTATCCTATACAACCTGTATCCTATACAACCTGTACCCTATACAACCTGTGTCCTATACAACCTGTACCATATACAACCTGTATCCTATAAAACCTGTACCATATACAACCTGTACCCTATACAACCTGTATCCTATACAACCTGTACCATATACAACCTGTATCCTATAAAACCTGTACCATATACAACCTGTATCCTATACAACCTGTACCATATACAACCTGTGTCCTATACAACCTGTACCCTATACAACCTGTACCATATACAACCTGTGTCCTATACAACCTGTATCCTATAAAACCTGTACCATATACAACCTGTATCCTATACAACCTGTATCATATACAACCTGTATCCTATACAACCTGTATCCTATACAACCTGTACCATATACAACCTGTACCATATACAACCTGTATCCTATACAACCTGTACCATATAAAACCTGTACCATATACAACCTGTACCATATAAAACCTGTACCATATACAACCTGTATCCTATACAACCTGTACCATATACAACCTGTATCCTATACAACCTGTATCCTATACAACCTGTACCATATACAACCTGTACCATATACAACCTGTATCCTATACAACCTGTATCCTATACAACCTGTACCATATACAACCTGTATCATATACAACCTGTACCATATACAACCTGTATCCTATACAACCTGTATCCTATACAACCTGTACCATATACAACCTGTATCCTATACAACCTGTATCCTATACAACCTGTACCCTATACAACCTGTACCATATAAAACCTGTACCATATACAACCTGTACCCTATACAACCTGTATCCTATACAACCTGTACCATATACAACCTGTATCCTATACAACCTGTACCATATACAACCTGTACCATATACAACCTGTATCCTATACAACCTGTATCCTATACAACCTGTACCATATACAACCTGTATCCTATACAACCTGTACCATATACAACCTGTACCATATACAACCTGTATCCTATACAACCTGTATCCTATACAACCTGTATCCTATACAACCTGTATCCTATACAACCTGTATCCTATACAACCTGTACCATATACAACCTGTATCCTATACAACCTGTATCCTATACAACCTGTACCCTATACAACCTGTACCATATAAAACCTGTACCATATACAACCTGTACCATATACAACCTGTATCCTATACAACCTGTGTCCTATACAACCTGTGTCCTATACAACCTGTATCATATACAACCTGTATCCTATACAACCTGTACCCTATACAACCTGTATCCTATACAACCTGTGTCCTATACAACCTGTGTCCTATACAACCTGTATCCTATACAACCTGTGTCCTATACAACCTGTATCCTATACAACCTGTGTCCTATACAACCTGTGTCCTATACAACCTGTGTCCTATACAACCTGTACCATATACAACCTGTACCATATACAACCTGTATCCTATACAACCTGTATCATATACAACCTGTATCCTATACAACCTGTACCCTATACAACCTGTACCCTATACAACCTGTATCCTATACAACCTGTACCCTATACAACCTGTACCCTATACAACCTGTATCCTATACAACCTGTATCCTATACAACCGGTATCCTATACAACCTGTACCCTATACAACCTGTACCCTATACAACCTGTACCATATAAAACCTGTACCATATACAACCTGTACCATATAAAACCTGTACCATATAAAACCTGTACCATATACAACCTGTACCATATACAACCTGTACCATATAAAACCTGTACCATATACAACCTGTACCATATAAAACCTGTACCATATACAACCTGTGTCCTATACAACCTGTATCCTATACAACCTGTGTCCTATACAACCTGTGTCCTATACAACCTGTACCCTATACAACCTGTATCCTATACAACCGGTATCCTATACAACCTGTATCCTATACAACCTGTATCCTATACAACTTGTATTGTATCCTATACAACCTGTGTCCTATACAACCTGTGTCCTATACAACCTGTATCCTATACAACCTGTACCATATACAACCTGTACCATATACAACCTGTACCATATACAACCTGTATCCTATACAACCTGTGTCCTATACAACCTGTATCCTATACAACCTGTGTCCTATACAACCTGTATCCTATACAACCTGTATCCTATACAACCTGTATCCTATACAACCTGTGTCCTATACAACCTGTGTCCTATACAACCTGTACCATATACAACCTGTATCCTATACAACCTGTGTCCTATACAACCTGTGTCCTATACAACCTGTATCCTATACAACCTGTGTCCTATACAACCTGTGTCCTATACAACCTGTGTCCTATACAACCTGTATCCTATACAACCTGTATCCTATACCCTATACAACCTGTATCCTATACAACCTGTATCCTATACAACCGGTATCCTATACAACCTGTATCCTATACAACCTGTATCCTATACAACTTGTATTGTATCCTATACAACCTGTGTCCTATACAACCGGTGTCCTATACAACCTGTATCCTATACAACCTGTATCCTATACAACCTGTATCCTATACAACTTGCATTGTATCCTATACAACCTGTACCCTATACAACCTGTATCCTATACAACCTGTATCCTATACCCTATACAACCTGTATCCTATACAACCTGTATTGTATCCTATACAACCTGTGTCCTATACAACCTGTATCCTATACAACCTGTACCCTATACAACCTGTATCCTATACAACCTGTACCATATACAACCTGTATCCTATACAACCTGTACCCTATACAACCTGTACCATATACAACCTGTATCCTATACAACCTGTACCCTATACAACCTGTACCCTATACAACCTGTACCCTATACAACCTGTACCCTATACAACCTGTACCCTATACAACCTGTATCCTATACAACCTGTATCCTATACAACCGGTATCCTATACAACCTGTATCCTATACCCTATTCAACCTGTATCCTATACAACCTGTACCCTATACAACCTGTATCCTATACAACCTGTATCCTATACAACCTGTATCCAATACAACCTGTATCCTATACAACCGGTATCCTATACAACCTGTATCCTATACCCTATACAACCTGTACCCTATACAACCTGTACCCTATACAACCTGTACCCTATACAACCTGTATCCTATACAACCTGTATCCTATACAACCTGTATCCTATACAACCTGTATCCTATACAACCTGTGTCCTATACAACCTGTATCCTATACAACCTGTATTGTATCCTATACAACCTGTGTCCTATACAACCTGTATCCTATACAACCTGTATTGTATCCTATACAACCTGTATCCTATACAACCTGTATCCTATACAACCGGTATCCTATACAACCTGTATCCTATACCCTATACAACCTGTACCCTATACAACCTGTATCCTATACAACCTGTACCCTATACAACCTGTATCCTATACAACCTGTATCCTATACAACCGGTATCCTATACAACCTGTATCCTATACCCTATACAACCTGTACCCTATACAACCTGTACCCTATACAACCTGTACCCTATACAACCTGTATCCTATACAACCTGTATCCTATACAACCTGTATCCTATACAACCTGTATCCTATACAACCTGTGTCCTATACAACCTGTATCCTATACAACCTGTATTGTATCCTATACAACCTGTGTCCTATACAACCTGTATCCTATACAACCTGTATTGTATCCTATACAACCTGTATCCTATACAACCTGTATCCTATACAACCGGTATCCTATACAACCTGTATCCTATACCCTATACAACCTGTACCCTATACAACCTGTATCCTATACAACCTGTACCCTATACAACCTGTATCCTATACAACCTGTATCCTATACAACCGGTATCCTATACAACCTGTATCCTATACCCTATACAACCTGTACCCTATACAACCTGTACCCTATACAACCGGTGTCCTATACAACCTGTATCCTATACAACCTGTATCCTATACAACCTGTATCCTATACAACTTGCATTGTATCCTATACAACCTGTACCCTATACAACCTGTATCCTATACAACCTGTATCCTATACCCTATACAACCTGTATCCTATACAACCTGTATTGTATCCTATACAACCTGTGTCCTATACAACCTGTATCCTATACAACCTGTATTGTATCCTATACAACCTGTACCCTATACAACCTGTATCCTATACAACCTGTACCATATACAACCTGTATCCTATACAACCTGTACCCTATACAACCTGTACCATATACAACCTGTATCCTATACAACCTGTACCCTATACAACCTGTACCCTATACAACCTGTACCCTATACAACCTGTACCCTATACAACCTGTACCCTATACAACCTGTATCCTATACAACCTGTATCCTATACAACCGGTATCCTATACAACCTGTATCCTATACCCTATTCAACCTGTATCCTATACAACCTGTATCCTATACAACCTGTATCCTATACAACCGGTATCCTATACAACCTGTATCCTATACCCTATACAACCTGTACCCTATACAACCTGTACCCTATACAACCTGTACCCTATACAACCTGTACCCTATACAACCTGTATCCTATACCCTATACAACCTGTATCCTATACAAACTGTATCCTATACAACCTGTGTCCTATACAACCTGTATCCTATACAACCTTTATTGTATCCTATACAACCTGTATCCTATACAACCTGTACCATATACAACCTGTATCCTATACAACCTGTATCCTATACAACCGGTATCCTATACAACCTGTGTCCTATACAATCTGTGTCCTATACAACCTGTGTCCTATACAACCTGTGTCCTATACAACCTGTGTCCTATACAACCTGTATCCTATACAACCTGTATTTACACAACAAACACCCTATAGGAGAGGCCAGTCTTACCTCCACTCTACAGGGAAGGGACAGGATCCATTGACCAGCAGCAGAGCAGGACCCAGGAGAATCAGATAAACACAGGTTATTGATCTGTAAGGAGAGGAGACAGCTACCCATTGTTTTTTACTGAACAGGGAGAACATGCTGCTGCTGTGGCCAGATCTTAGCAGTGAGGAGACCAGGGAGTCCTGTATGTATGTGTGTGTGTGTGTGGCAGTGGGTGTGAAAAGGGGATGGGCAACCCATTGCCAGGTGTGTGTGTGGTTACAGCCTCACATTGTTGACCCCATGCAGAGGGCCTGAGGGTCTGAAGAGCCAAAACAAAGTATTTTATTTAAAATCATAGCAAATGCATTTTCTGCAACTTTTCTTCAGATTAAACTGGGTTTTCTATGGCTTGGTAACATTGTCTGGTCTATTACAAGCCTGTAAGTTGCTGATTGAGGTTAGAGTTCGGTTTGGGGTCTATGAGGTAAAACAGTGATACAATGGGGAGTGAGAGAGGAGAAAAACCTGAGCTGACTAGGAGACACAGCTGAATATACTCAGAGAGACCACACACACACACACACGCGCACACACACACACACACACACACACACACACACACACACACACCACAGACTGAGAGCAGCTAGCAAAACAGCAGAGTTCAAACCAGCACACTGGGTAAACAGCACATTGTTCTAAAACACAGGATAGGTAGATATGTGCTGTTGCTAATGCTACCCCTTAGCACTTTGGTCTAAAGTAGTAGATAGAGAGGCTGACAGGCAATAGGGTGACATTCAAGGGATGTGATGGGGGCCTACCTTGGACAGTGACTCCGGCTGAAGATTTGGCAGACTTGGCCCCAGCGCTGTGTCTGTTGGAGGCTAGACATGTGTAGCGAGCAGGTTTAGTCACCGTGATGTGTAGCACAGACAGAATCACCTCTCCTGCTAACGTCTCCTCCACAGAGCCACCCGGAACCTGATGGAACAACACAAGATAGATACACTTTAGAGGAGTGTGTGTGTGTGTGTGTGTGTCAGTGGAGGCAGCTGAGAGGAGGATGGCTCATAATGTCTGGAACGGAGCACATGGAATGGCATCAAATGTTGATGTTGATGATACCTTCCCACCTATTCCCATGAGCCTGTCCTCCGCTATATTATTTTTTATTTTATTATTTTATTTCACCTTTATTTAACCAGGTCGGCCAGTTGAGAACAAGTTCTCATTTACAATTGCGACCTGGCCAAGATACAGCAAAGCAGTGCAACACGAACAACAGAGTTGGAATAAACTAACATACAGTCTATAATACAGTAGTAAAGTCTATATACAATGTGTGCAAATGTAGTAGCATTAGGGAGGTAAGGCAATAAATAGGCCACAGAGGCGAAACAATTACAATTTAGCATTAACACTGGAGTGATAGATGTGCAGATGATGATGTGCAAGTAGAGATAGAACCGTCCAGAGTAGTGATGCTAGTCGGGCGGGCGGGTGCGGGCAGCAATCAATTGAAGAGCATGGATTTAGTTTTAATAGCATATAAAAGCAGTTGGAGGCCACAGAAGGAGTGTTGTATGGCATTGAAGCTTGTTTGGAGGTTAGTTTACAGTGTCCAAAGAAGGGTACGAAGTATACAGAATGGTGTCGTCTGCATAGAGGTGGATCAGAGACTCACCAGCAGCAAGAGCGACATCATTGATGTATACAGAGAAAATAGTCAGCCTGAGAATTGAATTATATTTGAGAAGTAGTTAGTGAACAAGGCAGTCAGGTGCCACAAACCTGTGTTGTGCAAGTGTGTGTGTTTCTATGGTATGGATGAAACAATGGTTCTGCTTTCTAGGGTATGGATAAAACAATGGTTCTGCTTTCTATGGTATGGATAAAATAATGGTTCTGCTTTCTAGGGTATGGATAAAACAATGTTTCTGCTTTCTAGGGTATGGATAAAACAATGTTTCTGCTTTCTATGGTATGGATAAAACAATGGTTCTGCTTCCTAGGGTATGGATAAAACAATGGTTCTGCTTTCTATGGTATGGATAAAATAATGGTTCTGCTTTCTAGGGTATGGATAAAACAATGGTTCTGCTTTCTAGGGTATGGATAAAACAATGTTTCTGCTTTCTATGGTATGGATAAAACAATGGTTCTGCTTTCTAGGGTATGGATAAAACAATGGTTCTGCTTTCTAGGGTATGGATAAAACAATGTTTCTGCTTTCTATGGTATGGATAAAACAATGGTTCTGCTTTCTATGGTATGGATAAAACAATGTTTCTGCTTTCTGTGGTATGGATAAAACAATGGTTCTGCTTTCTAGGGTGTGGATAAAACCATTTTTCTGCTTTCTATGGTATGGATAAAACAATGGTTCTGCTTCCTAGGGTATGGATAAAAATACAGTACCCTCTCTGTGATATCAATCAGTTAAAGTGCTGAGTTCAAATGTCTATATTTGACCCTTCGCACACACAGCTGCTTTTAGACCTCGAGGTTCATCTGGCTACAAGAAATTAAAGACTGTTTATAGCAGCCAAAAAAGCCTGGTGTCCCACAGAGTCATCTAAATCACTACACCATGTCCTCCTAGAGTCATTTACAGCTACATCACTCTAACTAAATACTTTCCAGACCGAGCCAAGGACCGAGCCAAGGACCGAGCCAAAGACCTAGCCAAAGACCTAGCCAAAGACCTAGCCAAAGACCTAGCCAAAGACCTAGTCAAGGACCTAGACAAAGACCTAGTCAAAGACCAAGCCAAAGCCCTAGCCAAAGACCTAGCCAAAGCCCTAGCCAAAGCCCTAGCCATTGCTCTTATCATTCCCAATTAACATTGTTCTGTCAATACTTTAATGCTGACTGGGGATATCTGACAAATCGACAGTATCTCCGGTGCTCCAAAGAGACATAAAATTGGTATGCACAAGTTAATCTGACTCTGGGGACGTAGATAAAGGACCTCATTGCCAAAATCCTGCAGTATCCCTCGGTGTGGACGGGGCCTTTATGATGTCAAAGAGAACACTTTAAAATGAACAATGCTTTGGAGTAACAGAGAGGACTGATCATTTATGGGAGTAATGTGCTGTTTGACATTTACACTGAACTCTACCGAGTACCCCAGCTTTGAGGTGGCCAAGGCTGTGCCTGATCAGATCTGGCCCGTATTCCTAAAGCGTCTCAGAGTAGGAGTGCTGATCTAGGATAAGTTTTTCCTTTAGATCCTAAAAAAGTCTATGGATCCACAACCCCCCGGAAGAGGAAGAAGAGGAAGCATATGAGAAGTGGAAAGAGCAGTATGTCCGGAGAGCAGTACTCACGGTATTCCCATTCTCCAACATTAGAGCAGTACTCACGGTATTCCAATTCTCCAACATTAGAGCAGTACTCACGGTATTCCCATTCTCCAACATTAGAGCAGTACTCACGGTATTCCCATTCTCCAACATTAGAGCAGTACTCACGGTATTCCCATTCTCCAACATTAGAGCAGTACTCACGGTATTCCCATTCTCCAACATTAGAGCAGTACTCACGGTATTCCCATTCTCCAACATTAGAGCAGTAATCACGGTATTCCCATTCTCCAACATTAGAGCAGTACTCACGCTATTCCCATTCTCCAACATTAGAGCAGTACTCACGCTATTCCCATTCTCCAACATTAGAGCAGTACTCACGGTATTCCCATTCTCCAACCACGGAGAGCAGTACTCACGGTAACCCTGTTCTCCAACCACGGAGAGCAGTACTCACTGTATTCCCGTTCTCCAACCATGTGATGGCGGGGATAGGGTTTCCAGTGGCGTTACACTCCAGAGAGACCTCGCTACCGAAGGTCACTCTCTTATCCTTAGGGACCCTGAGGATCCGGGCTGGGGCTGGAGAAAACATCAAAACATAACAGTTAGAAACATTATGAGTTATATGTTGAATTAACCTGCTTTAACTTTAGCCTGCTATTAAGTATTTCAGAGTCATCTGTTGTGGTTCCAGCCTTACTAGGACTTACCCTGTACTTCTATGGTGACTGGTTTGGAGAAGACTCTAGGACTTACCCTGTACTTCTATGGTGAATGGTTTGGAGAAGACTCTAGGACTTACCCTGTACTTCTATGGTGACTGGTTTGGAGAAGACTCTAGGACTTACCCTGTACTTCTATGGTGACTGGTTTGGAGAAGACTCTAGGACTTACCCTGTACTTCTATGGTGACTGGTTTGGAGAAGGCTCTAGGACCCACCCTGTACTTCTATGGTGACTGGTTTGGAGAAGGCTCTAGGACTTACCCTGTACTTCTATGGTGACTGGTTTGGAGAAGGCTCTAGGACTTACCCTGTACTTCTATGGTGACTGGTTTGGAGAAGACTCTAGGACTTACCCTGTACTTCTATGGTGACTGGTTTGGAGAAGGCTCTAGGACTTACCCTGTACTTCTATGGTAACGGGTTTGGAGAAGACTCTAGGACTTACCCTGTACTTCTATGGTGACTGGTTTGGAGAAGACTCTAGGACTTACCCTGTACTTCTATGGTGACTGGTTTGGAGAAGACTCTAGGACTTACCCTGTACTTCTATGGTGACTGGTTTGGAGAAGACTCTAGGACTTACCCTGTACTTCTATGGTGACTGGTTTGGAGAAGACTCTAGGACTTACCCTGTACTTCTATGGTGACTGGTTTGGAGAAGGCGATCCCGAAGCTGTTCTTGGCCACACAGCGGTACTGCCCCGCGTCTTCCTTCTTGATGTTATGGATCTTCAGAGTGCCATAATCCAGAATCGTGATCCGATCACTCACCTGTTGGGAGTATTGATTCTGAAAGTGAGTTGAGTGTCTAAGAACAATGCTGTTATCTTTGTTCAGTTGATGGCTTCTGTTTGTGTGGTCCACTTGATTCCTGTATCAATTCAATGGGTGGCGTAGTCTAGAACCTCCTAGTGGTCTGTCACAATTATCAATATGTGAAATTCCTGCAGAGTATTCTACAGTCGATGTTTGAGTAGTGTGCTCATCTAATTCTCTCCTTCTCTCTTTCTTTCTCTCTGAACCCTAGGACCATGCCCCAGGACTACCTGACATGATGACTCCTTGCTGTCCCCAGTCCACCTGCCCGTGCTGCTGCTCCAGTTTCAACTGTTCTGCCTTATTATTATTCGACCATGCTGGTCATTTATGAACATTTGAACATCTTGGCCATGTTCTGTTATAATCTCCACCCGGCACAGCCAGAAGAGGACTGGCCACCCCACATAGCCTGGTTCCTCTCTAGGTTTCTTCCTAGATTTTGGCCTTTCTAGGGAGTTTTTCCTAGCCACCGTGCTTCTACACCTGCATTGCTTGCTGTTTGGGGTTTTAGGCTGGGTTTCTGTACAGCACTTTGAGATATCAGCTGATGTACGAAGGGCTACATAAATAAAGTTGATTTGATTTGATTTGATATAGAATACCGTCCTCACAACAAACCGTCAGTGCTGATTGAAAATAAGAGGTACCGTCATAAGGGCATCATCTTTGATCCAGGAGATGTCTGGTTTGGGGTTTCCCAGCGTCACACAGGGCAACACGGCCTTGGACTCAATCAGTAGCGTCATGTTGGTGGGGTGTCTTTTTATCTGAGGCTCTGGAAGTAGAACATAGTTGCTGATTAAATCAATGTGGTAACTTTGCAGACTATCCTTCTCCCTAATACTGCCTGAATGAGAACAATCTGAAGCATTGAAGGCATCTTTAGTTCACTGGCGTAAAATCAGCAAGCTTGACACTATGTAGAGTTCACACCAGTGTGATTGACAAAGGACAATAAGATTCTCGCCTATCAAAGTGATCAGTTGAAATATCTGAGACTCCCTGGTTTAGACTTCAGAGATCCTGTACAGGCTATTCTGAGACATCTAGAATAATATCTTCTAGAACACTGTATGGAACAAAGAAACAGTTGAGTTTCAAATGACACCCTATTCCTTATTTAGAGGACTACTTGTAAGAGTCTAAGAATAAACATGTGGGCACTAAAGTTCTTCCATGTTTTAGAACTGGTACCGGGTACCTTCAAACGTGTATACATGAGAGTCTCATCTTTCCACACAGTGGTCACATTAGTTTTGTAGGCCAAACCATTCGGACGCTACAGACGTTTCGTGAGAAGACCGATTGTTTGGGATGTCTCATGGTCTGACAAACACCGCTCTAGCTCTGACACCTTCCATCACAGATGAGGAAGGTCGCCATTGGAAGATCTGGTGGATTGAGACGCAGCCCATGCAAAAAAACGTTTCTCTAATTTAGATGGATTCTCATTTTGGATTTTTTAATAAAAGCTCATTAGATTTCCACAGAGGCACAAACATCAACTACAAGGGGTTAGGTATTAACCAGAGTACTACTTTTGACCCGATGTGCCCTGGTAAAACATAGTGTACATTTCAGGCAATAGAGTGCCATTGGGGGCACAGCCCTGAACACGGTACGGATCCCTTAGAACACGGGGCATAACCCCACATACCTCTCTGATTTATAGGGGTTGGGTTAAATGCTGTAGACACATTTCAGTTGAATGCTTTCAGTTGTTCAACTGACAAGATATCCCCATTTCCCTTTCCAACTGACTAGGTATCCCCCTTTCCCTTTACAACTGACTAGGTATCCCCCTTTCCCTTTACAACTGACTAGATATCCCCTTTCCCCTTTCCCTTTACAACTGACTAGGTATCCCCCTTTCCAACTGACTAGATATCCCCCTTTCCCTTTTCCCCTTTACAACTGACTAGATATCCCCCTTTCCCATTACAAGTGACTAGATATCCCCTTTTCCCTTTCCCTTTACAACTGACTAGGTATCCCCCTTTCCAACTGACTAGATATCCCCCTTTCCCTTTTCCCCTTTACAACTGACTAGGTATCCCCCTTTCACTTTACAACTGACTAGATATCCCCTTTCCCCTTTCCCTTTACAACTGACTAGATATCCCCCTTTCTCTTTACAACGGACTAGATATCCCCCTTTCTCTTTACAACTGACTAGATATCCCCTTTCCCCTTTCCCCTTTACAACTGACTAGATATCCCCCTTTCCCCTTTCCCCTTTACAACTGACTAGATATCCCCTTTCCCCTTTCCCATTACAACTGACTAGATATCCCCCTTTCCCTTTACAACTGACTAGATATCCCCCTTTCACTTTACAACTGACTAGATATCCCCTTTCCCCTTTCCCTTTACAACTGACTAGATATCCCCCTTTCTCTTTACAACTGACTAGATATCCCCCTTTCTCTTTACAACTGACTAGATATCCCCCATTCTCTTTACAACTGACTAGATATCCACATTTCCCTTTAAAATTGACTAGATATACCCTTTACAACTGACTAGATATCCACCTTTCCCTTTACAATTGACTAGATATTCCCCTTTACAACTGACTAGATATCCCCCTTTCCCATTACAACTGACTAGGTATCCCCCTTTCCCCTTTCCAACTGACTGGGTATCCCCCTTTCCCCTTTCCCCTGTACAACTGACTAGGTATCCCCCTTTCCCATTACAACTGACTAGGTATCCCCTTTCCCATTACAACTGACTAGATATCCCCTTTCCCCTTTCCGACTGACTGGGTATCCCCCTTTCCCCTTTCCCTGTACAACTGACTAGATCTCCCCCTTTCCCCTTTCCCTTTGCAACTGACTAGGTATCCCCCTTTCCCCTTTCCCATTACAACTGACTAGGTATCCCCTTTCCCCTTTCCGACTGACTGGGTATCCCCCTTTCCCCTTTCCCCTTTTCAAGTGACTAGGTATCCCCTCTTTACAAGTGACTAGATATCCCCCTTTCCCATTACAACTGACTAGATATCCCCCTTTCCCCTTTCCAACTGACTAGGTATCCCCCTTTCCAACTGACTAGATATCCCCCCTTACAACTGACTAGATATCCCCCTTTCCCCTTTCCAACTGACTAGGTATCCCCTTTCCAACTGACTAGATATCCCCCCTTACAACTGACTAGATATCCCCCTTTCCCCTTTCCCTTTACAACTGACTAGATATTCCCCTTTCCCCTTTCCCTTTACAACTGACTAGATATTCCCCTTTCCCCTTTCCCTTTACAACTGACTAGATATCCCCCTTTCCCCTTTACAACTGACTAGATATCCCCCTTTCTCCTTTACAACTGACTAGATATCCCCTTTCCAACTGACTAGATATCCCCTTTCCCTTTCCAACTGACTAGATATCCCCCTTTCCCTTTACAACTGACTAGATATCCCCCTTTCTCTTTCCAACTGACTAGATATCCCCCTTTCTCCTTTACAACTGACTAGATATCCCCTTTCCAACTGACTAGATATCCCCCTTTCCCTTTACAACTGACTAGATATCCCCCTTTCTCTTTCCAACTGACTAGATATCCCCCTTTCCCTTTACAACTGACTAGATATCCCATTTTCAACTGACTAGATATCCCCCTTTCCCATTACAACTGACTAGATATCCCCCTTTCCCTTTACAACTGACTAGATATCCCCCTTTCCCTTTACAACTGACTAGATATCCCCTTTCCCCTTTCCCTTTACAACTGACTAGATATCCCCCTTTCTCTTTACAACTGACTAGATATCCCCCATTCTCTTTACAACTGACTAGTGATGTGGAGGTAAACCCAGGCCCTGCATGTCCCCAGGCACCCTCATTTGTTGACTTCTGTGATCGAAAAAGCCTTGGTTTCATGCATGTCAACATCAGAAGCCTCCTCCCTAAGTTTGTCTTACTCACTGCTCTAGCACACTCTGCTAACCCTGATGTCCTTGCCGTGTCTGAATCCTGGCTCAGGAAGGCCACCAAAAATTCGGAGATTTCCATACCCAACTATAACATCTTCCGTCAAGATAGAACTGCCAAAGGAGGAGGAGTTGCAGTCTACTGCAGAGAGAGCCTGCAAAGTAATGTCATACTTTCCAGGTCCATACCCAAACAGTTCGAACTACTAATTTTGAAAATTACTCTCTCCAGAAATAAGTCTCTCACTGTTGCCGCCTGCTACCGACCCCCCTCAGCTCCCAGCTGTGCCCTGGACACCATTTGTGAATTGATCGCCCCCCATCTAGCTTCAGAGTTTGTTCTGTTAGGTGACCTAAACTGGGATATGCTTAACACCCCGGCAGTCCTACAATCTAAGCTAGATGCCCTCAATCTCACTCAAATCATCAAGGAACCCACCAGGTACAACCCTAACTCTGTAAACAAGGGCACCCTCATTGACGTCATCCTGACCAACTGGCCCTCCAAATACACCTCCGCTGTCTTCAACCAGGATCTCAGCGATCACTGCCTCATTGCCTGTATCCGCTACGGAGCCGCAGTCAAACGACCACCCCTCATCACTGTCAAACGCTCCCTAAAACACTTCTGTGAGCAGGCCTTTCTAATCGACCTGGCCCGGGTATCCTGGAAGGACATTGACCTCATCCCGTCAGTTGAGGATGCCTGGTCTTTCTTTAAAAGTAACTTCCTCACCATTTTAGATAAGCATGCTCCGTTCAAAAAATGCAGAACTAAGAACAGATATAGCCCCTGGTTCACTCCAGACCTGACTGCCCTCGACCAGCACAAAAACATCCTGTGGCGGACTGCACTAACATCGAACAGTCCCCGCGATATGCAACTGTTCAGGGAAGTCAGGAACCAATACACACAGTCAGTCAGGAAAGCTAAAGCCAACTTCTTCAGGCAGAAGTTTGCATCCTGTAGCTCCAACTCCAAAAAGTTCTGGGACACTGTGAAGTCCATGGAGAACAAGAGCACCTCCTCCCAGCTGCCCACTGCACTGAGGCTAGGTAACACGGTCACCACCGATAAATCCATGATTATCGAAAACTTCAACAAGCATTTCTCAACGGCTGGCCATGCCTTCCGCCTGGCTACTCCAACCTCGTCCAACAGCTCCCCCCCCCCCCCGCAGCTACTCGCCCAAGCCTCTCCAGGTTCTCCTTTACCCAAATCCAGATAGCAGATGTTCTGAAAGAGCTGCAAAACCTGGACCCGTACAAATCAGCTGGGCTTGACAATCTGGACCCTCTATTCCTGAAACTATCCGCCGCCATTGTCGCAACCCCTATTACCAGCCTGTTCAACCTCTCTTTCATATCGTCTGAGATCCCCAAGGATTGGAAAGCTGCCGCAGTCATCCCCCTCTTCAAAGGGGGCGACACCCTGGACCCAAACTGTTACAGACCAATATCCATCCTGCCCTGCCTATCTAAGGTCTTCGAAAGCCAAGTCAACAAACAGATCACTGACCATCTTGAATCCCACCGTACCTTCTCCGCTGTGCAATCTGGTTTCCGAGCTGGTCACGGGTGTACCTCAGCCACGCTCAAGGTACTAAACGATATCATAACCGCCATCGATAAAAGACAGTACTGTGCAGCCGTCTTCATAGACCTTGCCAAGGCTTTCGACTCTGTCAATCACCGTATTCTTATTGGCAGACTCAGTAGCCTCGGTTTTTCGGATGACTGCCTTGCCTGGTTCACCAATTACTTTGCAGACAGAGTTCAGTGTGTCAAATCGGAGGGCATGCTGTCCGGTCCTCTGGCAGTCTCTATGGGGGTGCCACAGGGTTCAATTCTCGGGCCGACTCTTTTCTCTGTATATATCAATGATGTTTCTCATGCTGCGGGCGATTCCCTGATCCACCTCTACGCAGACGACACCATTCTATATACTTCCGGCCCGTCCTTGGACACTGTGCTATCTAACCTCCAAACGAGCTTCAATGCCATACAGCACTCCTTCCGTGGCCTCCAACTGCTCTTAAACGCTAGTAAAACCAAATGCATGCTTTTCAACCGTTCGCTGCCTGCACCCGCACGCCTGACCAGCATCACCACCCTGGATGGTTCCGACCTTGAATATGTGGACATCTATAAGTACCTAGGTGTCTGGCTAGACTCTAAACTCTCCTTCCAGACCCATATCAAACATCTCCAATCGAAAATCAAATCAAGAGTCGGCTTTCTATTCCGCAACAAAGCCTCCTTCACTCACGCCGCCAAACTTACCCTAGTAAAACTGACTATCCTACCGATCCTCGACTTCGGCGATGTCATCTACAAAATTGCTTCCAACACTCTACTCAGCAAACTGGATGCAGTTTATCACAGTGCCATCCGTTTTGTCACTAAAGCACCTTATACCACCCACCACTGCGACTTGTATGCTCTAATCGGCTGGCCCTCGCTACATATTCGTCGCCAGACCCACTGGCTCCAGCTCATCTACAAGTCCATGCTAGGTAAAGCTCCGCCTTATCTCAGTTCACTGGTTACGATGGCAACACCCATCCGTAGCACGCGCTCCAGCAGGTGTATCTCACTGATCATCCCTAAAGCCAACACCTCATTTGGCCGCCTTTCGTTCCAGTTCTCTGCTGCCTGTGATTGGAACGAATTGCAAAAATCGCTGAAGTTGGAGACTTTTATCTCCCTCACCAACTTCAAACATCTGCTATCTGAGCAGCTAACCGATCGCTGCAGCTGTACATAGTCTATTGGTAAATAGCCCACCCATTTTCACCTACCTCATCCCCATACTGTTTTTATTTATTTATTTTTCTGCTCTTTTGCACACCAATATCTCTACCTTTACATAACCATCTGATCATTTATCACTCCAGTGTTAATCTGCATAATTGTAATTATTTGCCTACCTTCTCATGCCTTTTGCACACAATGTATATATAGACTCCCCTTTTTTCTACTGTGTTATTGACTTGTTAATTGTTTACTCCATGTGTAACTCTGTGTTGTCTGTTCACACTGCTATGCCTTATCTTGGCCAGGTCGCAGTTGCAAATGAGAACTTGTTCTCAACTAGCCTACCTGGTTAAATAAAGGTGAAATAAAAAATAAATAAAATAAAATCCACATTTCCCTTTAAAATTGACTAGATATACCCTTTACAACTGACTAGATATCCACCTTTCCCTTTACAATTGACTAGATATTCCCCTTTACAACTGACTAGATATCCCCCTTTCCCATTACAACTGACTAGGTATCCCCCTTTCCCCTTTCCAACTGACTGGGTATCCCCCTTTCCCCTTTCCCCTTTTCAAGTGACTAGGTATCCCCTCTTTACAAGTGACTAGATATCCCCCTTTCCCATTACAACTGACTAGATATCCCCCTTTCCCCTTTCCAACTGACTAGGTATCCCCCTTTCCAACTGACTAGATATCCCCCCTTACAACTGACTAGATATCCCCCTTTCCCCTTTCCAACTGACTAGGTATCCCCCTTTCCAACTGACTAGATATCCCCCTTACAACTGACTAGATATCCCCCTTTCCCCTTTCCCTTTCCAACTGACTGGATATTCCCCTTTCCCCTTTCCCTTTACAACTGACTAGATATCCCCCTTTCCCCTTTACAACTGACTAGATATCCCCCTTTCCCCTTTACAACTGACTAGATATCCCCCTTTCTCCTTTACAACTGACTAGATATCCCCTTTCCAACTGACTAGATATCCCCTTTCCCCTTTACAACTGACTAGATATCCCCTTTCCAACTGACTAGATATCCCCTTTCCCTTTACAACTGACTAGATATCCCCCTTTCCCTTTACAACTGACTAGATATCCCCCTTTCTCTTTCCAACTGACTAGATATCCCCCTTTCTCATTTACAACTGACTAGATATCCCCTTTCCAACTGACTAGATATCCCCTTTCCCTTTACAACTGACTAGATATCCCCCTTTCTCTTTCCAACTGACTAGATATCCCCCTTTCCCTTTACAACTGACTAGATATCCCCTTTACAACTGACTAGATATCCCCCTTTCCCATTACAACTGACTAGATATCCCCCTTTCCCTTTACAACTGACTAGATATCCCCTTTCCCCTTTCCCTTTACAACTGACTAGATATCCCCCTTTCTCTTTACAACTGACTAGATATCCCCCTTTCTCTTTACAACTGACTAGATATCCACCTTTCCCTTTAAAATTGACTAGATATACCCTTTACAACTGACTAGATATCCACCTTTCCCTTTACAATTGACTAGATATCCCCCTTTACAACTGACTAGATATCCCCCTTTCCCATTACAACTGACTAGGTATCCCCCTTTCCCCTTTCCGACTGACTGGATATCCCCCTTTCCCCTGTACAACTGACTAGGTATCCTCCTTTCCCATTACAACTGACTAGGTATCCCCCTTTCCCCTTTCCGACTGACTGGGTATCCCCCTTTCCCCTTTCCCTGTACAACTGACTAGTTATCCCCCTTTCCCCTTTCCCTTTATAACTGACTAGGTATCCCCCTTTCCCCTTTCCCTGTACAACTGACTAGGTATCCCCCTTTCCCCTTTCCCTGTACAACTGACTAGGTATCCCCCTTTCCCCTTTACAACTGACTAGGTATCCCCCTTTCCCTTTACAACTGACTAGGTATCCCCCTTTCCCCTTTCCCTTTACAACTGACTAGGTATCCCCCTTTCCCCTTTCCCATACTCATTTTAAGCTGCAGGGCTCCGCAGCTCTTGGCCGGCTCTCCGATGCCGTTGTTAGCAACACAGCAGTACTCCCCGTTATCCGACTCTTTGACGTTGGGGATCAATAGCATCTGGCCATTCTCCCTGATCGTGTAGCGGGAGTCATAGTATCTGGATGAAACAGGACATAGAATCATAGTATCTGAATGAAACAGGAAACATAATCATAGTATCTGGATGAAACAGGAAACAGAATCATAGTATCTGGATGAAACAGGAAATAGAATCATAGTATCTGAATGAAACAGGAAACAGAATCATAGTATCTGGATGAAACAGGAAACAGAATCATAGTATCTGGATGAAGCAGGATACATAATCTTAGTATCTGGATGAAACAGGAAACAGAATCATAGTATCTGGATGAAACAGGAAACAGAATCATAGTATCTGGATGAAACAGGATACAGAATCTTAGTATCTGGATGAAACAGGAAACAGAATCATAGTATCTGGAGAGCATTAGGGAAATAATATACATTAACTTCTTGAGAATACTTGACACGCAGACGTCCCAAGTATGCCCCTGGAAATGCAAATGCGCTACGCTAAATGCTAAATGTACTCGTTACAACTCAATCTTTGATCAAAATTCACAAGCAGGGTATTGAATTAAAGCTACACTCGTTGTGAACCTAGCCAGCAAGTCAGATTTTTAAAATGCTTTTCGGCGAAAGCATCAGAAGCTATTATCTGATAGCATGCACCCCCCAAAATGCCAGCACGACACGTAAACAACAGATTTTGCGGTAGCCGGCGCTACCCAAAACGCAGAAATAAAATATAAAACATTCATTACCTTTGACGAGCTTCTTTCTTGGCACTCCTATATGCCCCATAAACATCACTATTGGGTCTTTTTTTCGTTTAAATCGGTCCATATATACCCAAAATAGCTTTGTATGGGATCTGTGTCATTCAGAAAAAATCATCGTTTTTAAACGCTGCGTAATTTTTTAAAATTAAAAAAGTCGACGATAAACTTTCACAAAACACTTCGAAATCCTTTTGTAATCCAACTTTAGGTATTAGTAAACGTTTATAATCTATCAAAATGATTACAGGGCGATGTCTTTTCAATAGGTCTTCACTTGCAAAAACAATGCCATCTGATATCTCCCTCAACTGCATCCGGGTGAAGACTGGGAAAATGGAGGTCAGACAGAAGGATTTTCCAACAATAAATTCAATTGAAAATTAGGACAATGGCGCCATCGTGCGGAATTTGTATGAATTGCAGGCAGATTGCCATTAAATTCTGTTCTCTTTTAATAACTGGTGGAAGTGACTTATGGAAATTATTTTTAGCTTTCAGAGAGCAGTTTTTCTTGCGTTTTTCAATGAAACACACGATCTGTTATAGTCACAGCTGTGATTTAACCAGTTTTATAAACTTCAGAGTGTTTTCTATCCACACATACTAATCATATGCATATACTATATTCCTGGCATGAGTAGCAGGACGCTGAAAAGTTGCGCGATTTTTAACAGAATTTTCAAAAAAGGAGGGGGTAGAAGTAAGAGGTTTTTAATCATAGTCATAGTATTTGGATAAAACAGACACATAAAGCTGTGACCTGAATGAATTAAACTTCATAAAACTCACCAAAAGCATCTGTAATGACCGATCATACAATTTAAAGTATGTTTAAATTACTCAAATGTACCAGACAAGGTTGTCTAATGTTTCCAATTTTGTTAAATGCTCTCACGGGATTGGGTGGTTGTTCCGTGTCCACGTGACATCAGCTGTTGGTCGGGAGTCAACTTCACAGATGAACGTGGCGTTGTGATCCAAGAGGATGTCCAAGGTCTCCAGCAGGGTTGTGATGCGAGGAGCTGGGGACGGAACACATGGCATAAGGTTACATTACATGACATGACATTACTCTGTCTCCAGCAGAGTGGTTCAATTCCATTTCATTTGTATATCACTTCTACTGTTTAGGAGTCTTGGGCAGAAGAGCCTACAATGACTGCAATGATGGCAGCTAGATATCTCCTCTGTACCCTACTCTCTCCACCCTCTCCTCTGTACCCTCTGTATGGCCATGCTTTCCACCTGGCTACCCAAACAACAGCTCTGCACCCCCTGCAGCAACTCAGCTGGGATTGACAATCTGGACCCTCTCTTTCTAAAATTATCCGCTGAAATTGTTGCAACCCCTATTACTAGCCTGTTCAACCTCTCTTTCATATAGTCTGAGATCACCAAAGATTTGAAAGCTGCTGCAGTCATCCCCCTCTCCAAAGGGGGAGACACTCTAGACCCAAACTGTTAGAGACCTACTGTATATCTATCCTACCCTGCCTTTCTAAAATCTTCGAAAGCCAAGTTAACAAACAGATCACCGATCATTTCGAATCCCACCGTACCTTCTCCACTATGCAATCTGTTTTTTCCGAGCTGGTCATGGGTGCACCTCAGCCATGCTCAAGGTCCTAAACGATATCATAGCCGCCATTGATAAAAGACAGTACTGTGCAGCCGTCTTCTTCGACCTGGCCAAGGCTTTCGACTCTGTCAATCCCCACATTCTTATCGGCAGACTCAACAGCCTTGGTTTCTCAAATGATTGTCTCACCTGGTTCACCAACTACTTCTCAGATAAAATTCAGTGTGTCAAATGGGAGGGCCTGTTGTCCGGACCTCTGGCAGTCTTTATGGGGGTGCCTCAGAATTCAATTCTCGGGCTGACTCTTTTCTCTGTATATATCAATGATTTTGCTCTTGCTGCTGGTGAGTCTCTGATCACCCTCTACGCATTCTGTATACATCTGACCCTTCTTTGCACACTGTGTTAACTAACCTTTAAACTAGCTTCAATGCCATACATGCCATACAGTTGGAGGCCTTCCGTGGCCTCCAACTGCTTTTAAATGCAAATAAAACTAAATTCATGCTCTTCAACCAATTGTTGCCTGCACCCGCCCGCCGAACCGGACGGTTCTGACTTAGAAGAATGTGGACAACTACAAATACCTAGGTGTCTGGTTAGACTGTAAACTCACCTTCCAGATTCACATTAAGCATCTCCAATACAAAATTAAATCTAGAATCGGCTTCGTATTTGGAAACAAAGCATCCTTCACTCATGCTGCCAAACATACCCTCGTAAAACTGACTATCCTACCGATCCTTGACTTAGCGATGTCATTTACAAAATAGCCTCTAACACTCTACTCAGCAAACTGGATGTAGTCTATCACAATGCCATCCGTTTTGTCACCAAAGCCCCATACACTACCCACCACTGCGACCTGTATGCTCTCGTTGGCTGGCCCTCACTACATATTCGTTGCCAAACCCATTGGCTCCAGGTCATCTATAAGTCTTCGCTAGGTAAAGCCCCACCTTGTCTCAGCTCACTGGTCACCATAGCAGCACCCACCCGTAGCATGCGCTCCAGCAGGTATACTTCACTGTTCATCCCCAAAGCCAACACCTCCTTTGGCCGCCTTTCCTTCCAGATCTCTGCTGCCAATTACTGGAACAAATTGCAAACATCACTGAAGTTTGACACTTATATTTCCCTCTCTAACTAAGCATCAGCTATCAGAGCAGCTTACCGATCACTGTACCTGTACACAGCCCATCTATAAATAGCACACACAACTACGTCATCCCCATATTTTTATTTAGCCTCTTGCTCTTTTGCACCCCAGTATCTCTACTTGCACATCATCTGCACATCATCACTCCAGTGTTACATAGAGTTTGCTATTGTGTTATGTATGTTTGTTTATGTGTAACTCTGTGTTCTTGTTTTTCTCGCAGTGCTTTGTTTGATCTTGGCCAGGTCGCAGTTGTAAATGAGAACTTGTTCTCAACTGGCCTACCTGGTTAAATAAAGGTGAAATTAAAAAGGCACCGAAAAACTCTCGCCCTATGTATGAGAAACAAGGTCCTCTGGTCTGATGAAACAAATATTGAACTTGTTGGCCTGAATGCCAAGCGTCATGTCTGGAGGAAACTTCGCACCATCCCCATGGTGAAGTATGGTGGTAGCATCATGCTGTGGGGATGTTTTTCAGAGGCAGGGACTGGGAGACTAATCAGGATCGAGGGAAAGATGAACGAAACAAAGCAAGATCCTTGATGAAAACCTGCTCCAGAGCGCTCAAGACCGCAGACTGGGGTGAAGGTTCACCTTCCAACAGGACAAAGAACCTAAGTACAAAGCCAAGACAACAAAGGAGGAGCTTCGGGACAAGTCTCTGAATGGCCCAGCAAGAGCCCAGACTTGATCCCGATCAAACATCTCTGGAGAGACCTGAACATAGCTGTGCAGCAACACTCCCCATCCAATCTGACAGAGCTTGAGAGGTTCTGCATAGAAGAATGGGAGAAACTCCCCAAATACAGGTGTGCCAAGCTTGTAGTGTCATACCCAAGAAGACTTGAGGCTGTAATCGCTGCCAAAGGTGCTTCAACAAAGTACTGAGGAAACACTTATTTAAATGTGATTTTTTTTATATATTAGATTTTAGTTTTTAATATATTCGTTTTTAATATATTAGCAAAAACGTATAAAAAAGTTTTACCTTTGTCATTATGGGGTGTTGTGATGTCATAACGGGGTGTTGTGATGTCATTATGGGGTGTTGTGTGTAGATTGATGAGGGAAAAAACGATTTAATCAATTTTAGAATAAGGCTGTAACCATCAAAATGTGTAAAATATCAAGTAGTCTGAATACTTTCCGAATGCAGTGTATCTCCTCTGTACAATGATGCCACAAAGCCACACAGCCACAGTCACAGCTGAATGTTCTAACCAAATGTTTCCCAAACATTTGTAACAGTGTTGCTTCTGTCCCTCTCCTTGCCTCAACCTTGGTTCGATCCAGGGACCGTCTGAACACATCGACAACAGTCACCCACTAAACATTGTTACCTTTCTCTCCACAAAGCTGCGGCAGAGAAAGGGACACAACTACTTTAAAGTATCAGAGCGAGTGACGTCACCGATTGAAACGTTATTAGCTCACGCTGCTAACCAGCTTGTCATTTCACATCGGTTACCCTTGCATTGACGCATTCCCATTTGGCCAACACAGACGGATCACATTTGGCCAGCACAGATGGTTAAAATGTGGCCAACACAGACGGTTCACATTTGGCCAACACAGACAGTTCACATTTGGCCAACACAGACGGTTCCCATTTGGCCAACACAGACGGTTCACATTGGGCCAACACAGACGGTTCCCATTTGGCCAACACAGACGGTTCACATTTGGCCAACACAGACGGTTCCCATTTGGCCAACACAGACGGTTCACATTGGGCCAACACAGACGGTTCCCATTTGGCCAACACAGACGGTTCACATTTGGCCAACACAGACGATTCACATTTGGCCAACACAGACGGTTCACATTTTGCCAACACAGACGGTTCACATTTTGCCAAGACAGACGGTTCTCAATAAGCAAAGTATAGCCTAGACCTACAATTGGTGCTGCATTATTGGACTGAATCATTTAAATACCTTTGGAGGAAGTGTCTTTCTTTGGTAACTGGATTGCAGGATGGGGATGTATACTTGAACAAACTAAATGTATTGTGCAGGTAGGCATATTTGTGTATGTTTTAGGATGTGCAGGAAATCTTCATTTAAAGGTACTCTGATGAATAGACCATTCAATCACTTTTTATGGATTAGGCTGCTTTGCAAAGACATGATAAAAAAGACAGGACGCATTGCTGTTGATCCAGCCTTAGTAGCCTAGGGTAAAGGTAGCCTATGGGGATCCAGCCTTGGTAGCATATGGTGATCCAAGCTCTGTAGCCTAGGGTAAGGGTAGCCTATGGGGATCCAGCCTTAGTAGCCTGGGTAAGGGAAGCCTATGGGGATCCAGCCTTGGTAGCCTAGGGTAAAGGTAGCCTATGGGGATCCAGCCTTGGTAGCATATGGTGATCCAAGCTCTGTAGCCTAGGGTACAGGTAGCCTATGGGGATCCAGCCTTAGTAGCCTGGGTAAGGGAAGCCTATGGGGATCCAGCCTTGGTAGCATATGGTGATCCAAGCTCTGTAGCCTAGGGTAAGGGTAGCCTATGGGGATCCAGCCTTAGTAGCCTGGGTAAGGGAAGCCTATGGGGATCCAGCCTTAGTAGCCTAGGGTAAAGGTAGCCTATGTTTATCCAGCCTTGGTAGCATATGGTGATCCAAGCTCTGTAGCCTAGGGTAAGGGTAGCCTATGGGGATCCAGCCTTAGTAGCCTGGGTAAGGGAAGCCTATGGGGATCCAGCCTTAGTAGCCTAGGGTAAAGGTAGCCTATGTTGATCCAGCCTTGGTAGCCTAGGGTAAGGGTAGCCTATGGGTATCCAGCCTTAGTAGCCTGGGTAAGGGTAGCCTATGGGTAAGGGTAGCCTATGGGTATCCAGCCTTAGTAGCCTGGGTACAGGTAGCCTATGGTGATCCAGCCTTAGTAGCCTGGGTAAGGGAAGCCTATGGTGATCCAGCCTTAGTAGCCTGGGTAAGGGAAGCCTATGGTGATCCAGCCTTAGTAGCCTGGGTAAGGGAAGCCTATGGGGATCCAGCCTTAGTAGCCTGGGTAAGGGAAGCCTATGGGGATCCAGCCTTAGTAGCCTGGGTAAGGGAAGCCTATGGGTGTCCAGCCTTAGTAGCCTGGGTAAGGGAAGCCTATGGGGATCAAGCCTTAGTAGCCTGGGTAAGGAACGCTTATGGGGATCCAGCCTTAGTAGCCTGGGTAAGGGAAGCCTATGGTGATCCAGCCTTAGTAGCCTGGGTAAGGAAAGCTTATGGGGATCCAGCCTTAGTAGTCTGGGTAAGGGAAGCCTATGGTGGACTTGATGTGAAATAGAAACAACAACAATATTTCTAAATAGGATGGGGTCAGAAGCATGATATCACAAATCGCTTCTCTCATTCCATGGCACTGTGCGCACACATAGGACGAAATGTCTTGACGCATAACATTCGCACGTCTATACAAAATATTAGACTCCTGTCAATTGTATAATTTCCAATGTTTGAGGCAGATTCTCTAAATCTGCGTTGGTATAGCATTATAGGAAGGACTGAATAGTATTGTAATCGGACAAGTGGCGCTCAATGAAAATGGGAATGGGTAGCCTACTTGAACAAGTGAATTTAGGTATGCAGATATGTGAATTATGAAAAAGCATTAGGCAAAAATCACCAAAATATTTCAACTCACTCTCAGTAGACCATTTAAAAGCCCTTTATTCAACAGAAAGTTGGCTAATGGATAAAAGATCCACCTATGTGGTTCTGCTGAACCAGCCTTGATTAAGGGAGGGGAGGCTATGCTAGGTTTTTAATCAAACTAAATTAAATGGGGGTGAAACCAATCGTTTTTTAGGTTTCTAAATATGAAATTCACCAGCACAAAAGGCACATCTCTCTTCAATGGCCACTGTGGTCATAGGTGGATAGGGTGTGCTTCCACTCTCACAATCCATGCCATTATCAAATGCGTTATCACTAAGACCTCTTGTTTGCCGCAGACAGAGATGGACGCCTCGCTTCGCGTTCTCAGGAAACTGCGCAGTATTTTGTTTTTTTACATATTATTTCTTACATTGTTACCCCAGAAAATCTTAAGTCTTATTACATACAGCCGGGAGGAACTATTGGATATAAGAGCAACGTCAACTTACCAACATTATGACCAGGAATACGACTTTCCCGAAGCGGATCCTTTGTTTGGACCTCCACCCAGGACAATGGATCGGATCCCAGTAGACGACCCAAAACAATGGCGCTGCAGAAGGGGCAGACGGAGAGGTCTTCTGGTCAGGCTCCGTAGACGGGCACACCGCCCACCGCTTCCGAGTATACTGCTGGCCAATGTCCAGTCTCATGACAACAAGGTAGATGAAATTTGATCAAGGGTCGCCTTCCAGAGAGACATCAAAGATTGTAACATTCTTTGTTTCACGGAAAGATGGCTCACTCGCACCAACAGAAACAAACATCTCTCTGGTAAGAAGAAGGGTGGGGGTGTATGCCTTATGATTAACGAGTCATGGTTTGATCATTACAACATACAGGAACTCAAGTCCTCTTGTTCCCCTGACATAGAATTCCTTACGATCAAATGCCGACCGCATTATCTACCAAGAGAATTCTCTTCGATTATAAATCACAGTCGTGTATATCCCCCCCCCCCCCCCAAGCAGACACCTCAACGGCCCTGAAAGAACTTCATTGGACTCTATGTAAACTGGAAACCGCATATCCTGAGGCTGCATTTATTGTAGTTGAGGATTTTAACAAGGCTAATCTGAAAACAAGGCTCCCTAAATTTGAATCAGCATATCGAATGTGCGACCCGGGCTGGCAACACTCTAGATCACTGCTACTCTAATATCCGCGACGCATACAAAGCCCTCCCTTTCGGCAAATCTGACCACGACTCCATTTTGTTGCTCGCAGCCTATAGACAGAAACTAAAACAGGAAATGCCCATGCTCAGGTCTGCCCAACGCTGGTCTGACCAATCTGATTCCACACTTCAAGATTGCTTCGATCACATGGACTGGGAAATGTTCCGGATAACGTCGGACTATAACATTGATGTATACGATGATTCGATGATTCGGTGAGCAAGTTTATTAACAAGTGCATCGGTGTTGTGGTACCCACGGTGACTATTAAATCCTTCCCTAACCAGAAACCATGGATTGATGGCAGCATTCGTGCAAAACTGAAAGTGTGAACCACTGCTTTTAATCATGGCAAGGCGACCAGAAACATGACCGAATACAAACAGTGTAGCTATTCCCTCCGAAAGGCAATCAAACAAGCTAAGCGTCAGTATAGAGGCAAAGTAGAGTCGCATTTCAACGGCTCAGACACGAGACGTATGTGGCAGGGTCTACAGTCAATCACGGACTACAAAAATAAAACCAGCCCCGTTGCGGACACCGATGTCTTGCTCCCAAACAAACTAAACAACTTCTTTGCTCGATTAAGGACAATAAAGTGCCACTGACACGGCCCGCTATCAAAACCTGTGGGCTCTCCTTCACCACAGCCAACATGAGTAAAACATTTAAACGTGTTAACCCTCGCAAGGCTGGCATCCCTAGCCGCGTCCTCAGAGCATGCGCAAACCAGCTGGCTGGTGAGTTTACAGACATAGTCAATCAATCCCTATCCCAGTCTGCTGTTCCCACAAGGTTCAAGAGGGCCACCATTGTTCCTGTTCCCAAGAAAGCTAAGGTAACTGAGCTAAATGACTATCGCCCCGTAGCACTCACTTCCGTCATCATGAAGTGCTTTGAGAGACTAGTCAAGGATCATATCACCTCCACCCTACCTGACACCCTAGACCCACTCCAATTTGCTTACCCCCCCATTTGGTCCACAGACGACACAATCACAACCACACTGCACCCTGCCGTAACCCATCTGGACAAGAGGAATACCTATGTCAGAATGCTGTTCATCGTTTACAGCTCAGCATTTAACATCACAGTACCCTCCAAGCTCAAGACCCTGGGTTTCGACCCCGCCCTGTGCAACAGGGTCCTGGACTTGCTGACGGGCTGCCCCCAGGTGGTGAGGGTAGGATACAACATCTCCACCCCGCTGATCCTCCACACTGGAGCCCCACAAGGGTGTGATCTCAGCCCTCTCCTGCATTCCCTGTTCACCCATGACTGCGTGGCCATGCACACTCAATCGTCAAGTTTGCAGACGACACAACAAGATGGCCTACAGGGAGGAGGTGAAGGCCCTCACACTCAACGTCAACAAAACAAAGGAGCTGATCGTGGACTTCAGGAAACAGCAGAGGGAGCACCCCCCTATCCACATCGACGGGACAGTAGTGGAGAAAGTGGAAAGTTTTAGTTCCTCGGCGTACACATCACGGACAAACTGAAATGGTCCACCCACACAGACAGCGTGGTGAAGAAGGCGCAACAGCGTCTATACAACCTCAGAATTCTGGCTCCCATGTATCTTTTATTCAGGTAACGAGCTGAGATTAGGAGCACACTTTTAAAGGGAGTGCCCCTAATCTCAGTTTGTTACCTGTATAAAAGACACCTGTCCAAAGAAGCAATCAATGAATCAGATTCCAAGCTCTCCACCATGGCCAAGACCCAAGAGCTCTCCAAGGATGTCAGGGACAAGAGTGTAGACCTACACAAGGCTGGAATGGGCTACAAGACCATCGCGAAGCAGCTTGGTGAGAAGGTGACAACAGTTGGTGCGATTATTCGCAAATGGAAGAAACACAAAAGACCTGTCAATCTCCCTCGGCCTGGGGCTCCATGCAAGATCTCACCTCGTGGAGTTGCAATGATCATGAGAACGGTGAAGAATCAGCCCAGAACTACACGGGAGGATCTTGTCAATGATCTCAAGGCAGCTGGGACCATAGTCACCAAGAAGACAATTGGTAAAACACTACGCTGTGAAGGACTGAAATTGAGGCTTTTTATATATTGCACTCTATACCATCTACTGCATCTTGCCTATGCCGTTCGGCCATCGCTCATCCATATATTTATATGTACATATTCTTATTCATTCCTTTACACTTGTGTGTACAAGGTAGTTGTTGTGAAATTGTTAGATTACTTGTTAGATATTACTGCACGGTCGGAACTAGAAGCACAAGCATTTCGTTACACTCGTATTAACATCTGCTAACCATGTGACCATTAACATCTGCTAACCATGTGACCATTAACATCTTATAAACAATACAATGTGATTCGATATTCCCCGTTATCTCTGCATGAAATGGACACTTTTGCACTTGTATTTAAAGACACACCTCAAATATTGCCACCCCTCCCACCTCAGCACAAGGGAGCTGATGTTAAGACAGATACGTTGCCAAACCTGGCGTTAGGGCTGGAAAATGACACTCGTTTTTACATGATGACATTGTTACATAACGTGCTGAAGAGCCCACAGAGGGATACCTCAGTCAGGAATGCTCCCAATAACCTCGCATAGAGAGAGACAGAGAGAGACACAGAGAGGGATACCTCAGTCAGGAATGCTCCCAATAACCTCGCATAGAGAGAGACAGAGAGAGACACAGAGAGGGATACCTCAGTCAGGAATGCTCCCTATAACCTCGCATAGAGAGAGACAGAGAGGGATACCTCAGTCAGGAATGCTCCCAATAACCTCGCATAGAGAGAGACAGAGAGGGATACCTCAGTCAGGAATGCTCCCAATAACCTCGCATAGAGAGAGACAGAGAGACAGACAGACAGACAGACAGACAGACAGACAGACAGACAGAAGAATGTGACTATCTGATAGTCTCAGTGCCAGAGAGCATGACCCAATGGAACAATGTGACTGCCAACAGAGCCTGAACAAAGGACCCACCAGCTGCTATGAATCAGAGAGCTATGGCTTGACATCATCCGGCGCATTACACCGCCATTAACAAGTAAGCAACAGAACCTTTACAACATGCTACAACTACATCAGCTCTACATCAGTACTGTACAACATGCTACATACTGCTACAACTACATCAGCTCTACATCAGTACTGTTCAATATGCTACAACTATATCAGCTCTACATCAGCACTGTTCAACATGCTACAACTACATCAGCTCTACATCAGTACTGTACAACATGCTACATACTGCTACAGCTACATCAGCTCTTCATCAGTACTGTTCAACATGCTACATACTGCTACAGCTACATCAGTACTGTACAACATGCTACATACTGCTACAGCTACATCAGTACTGTACAACATGCTACATACTGCTACATCAGCTCTACATCAGTACTATACAACATGCTACAGCTACATCAGCTCTACATCAGTAGTGTACAACATGCTACAGCTACATCAGCTCTACATCAGTACTGTACAACATGCTACATACTGCTACAACTACATCAGCTCTACATCAGTACTGTACAACATGCTACATACTGCTACATCAGTTCTACATCAGTACGGTAGCCTGGCTGTATGTACCATGGGTCTCCAGGGAACACAGAACTAATAGCCTGGCTGTATGTACCATGAGTATCCAGGGAACACAGAACTGATAGCCTGGCTGTATGTACCATGAGTCTCGAGGGAACACAGAACTAATAACCTGGCTGTATGTACCATGAGTCTCCAGGGAACATAGAACGGATAGCCTGGCTGTATGTACCATGAGTCTCCAGGGAACACAGAACTGATAACCTGACTGTATGTACCATGAGTCTCCAGGGAACACAGAACTGATAACCTGACTGTATGTACCATGAGTCTCCAGGGAACATAGAACGGATAGCCTGGCTGTATGTACCATGAGTCTCCAGGGAACACCGAACTGATAACCTGACTGTATGTACCATGAGTCTCCAGGGAACACAGAACTGATAGCCTGGCTGTATGTACCATGAGTCTCCAGGGAACACAGAACTGATAGCCTGGCTGTATGTACCATGAGTCTCCAGGGAACACAGAACTGATAGCCTGGCTGTATGTACCATGAGTCTCCAGGGAACACAGATCTGATAGCCTGGCTGTATGTACCATGAGTCTCCAGGGAACACAGAACAAATAGCCTGGCTGTATGTACCATGAGTCTCCAGGGAACACAGAACTAATAACCTGGCTGTATGTACCATGAGTCTCCAGGGAACACAGATCTGAAAGCTTGGCTGTATATACCATGAGTCTCCAGGGAACACAGAACTAATAACCTGACCGTATGTACCATGAGTCTCCAGGGAACACAGATCTGATAGCCTGGCTGTATATACCATGAGTCTCCAGGGAACACAGAACTAATAACCTAGCTGTATGTACCATGACTCTCCAGGGAACACAGAACTGATAGCCTGGCTGTATGTACCATGACTCCCCAGGGAACACAGAACTGATAACCTGGCTGTATGTACATTGAGTTGGCATTCAAGCACATTGGCCGGTGTGTGTGTGCTTGCATGCGTGTGTGTGCCTGTGCTGGCGTCAGTGGTTACTGTGTAGTGGCCCTCTGACTGTGAAACCCAACCAGGCAGCTTCCGCTGGGTGTTTCAGCGGATATGTCACCTGTTCCTGCAGATGCCAAGATTCTCTCAGCTCTCTCAACTCCTAGACACCAGCTACTACAGTGACTACAGCCTCTACACTATCTTACCTTAGTGACCAGCTACTACAGTGACAACAGCCTCTAAACGATCTTATTTTATCTTATCTTAGTGACCAGCCACTACAGTAACTACAGCCTCTACACTATCTTATCTAAGTGACCAGCTACTACAGTGACAACAGCCTCTAAACTATCTTATCTTAGTGACCAGCTAGCTACTACAGTAACTACAGCCTCTACACTATCTTATCTTAGTGACCAGCTACTACAGTAACTACAGCCTCTAAACTATCTTATCTTAGTGACCAGCTACTACAGTAACTACAGCCTCTACACTATCTTATCTTAGTGACCAGCTACTACAGTGACTACAGCCTCTACACTATCTTATCTTAGTGACCAGCTAGCTACTACAGTAACTACAGCCTCTACACTATCTTATCTTAGTGACCAGCTACTACAGTAACTACAGCCTCTAAACTATCTTATCTTAGTGACCAGCTACTACAGTGACTACAGCCTCTACATTATCTTATCTTATCTTAGTGACCAGCCACTACAGTAACTATAGTCTCTGAACTATCTTATCTTAGTGACCAGCTACTACAGTGACTACAGCCTCTAAACTATCTTATCTTAGTGACCAGCTACTACAGTGACTACAGCCTCTACATTATCTTATCTTATCTTAGTGACCAGCCACTACAGTAACTATAGTCTCTGAACTATCTTATCTTAGTGACCAGCTACTACAGTGACTACAGCCTCTACATTATCTTATCTTATCTTAGTGACCAGCCACTACAGTAACTATAGTCTCTGAACTATCTTATCTTAGTGACCAGCTACTACAGTGACTACAGCCTCTACACTATCTTATCTTAGTGACCAGCCACTATACGTACAGTAGATGACACTGCAGAGATGGTTGGCTGCCATTTTATGGGTTCCTGACCCAATTATATATTTTTTAAATATTTCTCAGAACTTTTTTGTACGTTACATTTCCACCATCATTTCCTATGACCGGAAATAGTTTCTGGATATCAGAACAGTGATCACTAACCTCTATTTGGATGAAGATTTCTATTCCAATGAGTCAGCATCTGTGGATGTACTGCTCATTCCGGAACAGTCCCTAATTCCCGGGGGTAGAAAGAGGAAGAGACGGCGCAGGAGAGGCCAACGAGCGAGTAAATAAACCACCCCTACCCTCCGTTCTATTGGCGGGAGAACAAACTAGACTATCCTATCACATAACATCTCCCAACACATTAGCTCTAACCTTGTTGAAAGCTACTTTATTGAGGAAAAGTGTATTTACTATGACTGTGATATATAGTTGTCGCACCTAGCTGTTTTAAGATTAATGCACTAACGAAGTGGCTCTGAATAAGACCGTATGCTAAACGATTAAATATCAATATAAATGTAAGGTTAAAGAGATGCTTCAGGATTTTGGCAAAGATAATTTTATGGGAGCCAATTGGAAGTTACAGTCTTGTCCCTTCGCTGCAACTCCCGTATGGACTTGGGAGAGGCGAGGCTCGAGAGCCGTGCGTCCTTTGAAACATGACCCAGCCAAGTCGCACTGCTTCTTGACACAGTGCCTGCTTAACCCCGGAAGCCAGCCGCACCAATGTGTCGGAGGAAACACCTTACACCTGGCGACAGCGTTAGCGTGCATTGCTCCCGGCCCGCCACAGGAGTCGCTAGTTCGTGATGGGACTAAGACATCCCTGCCGGCCAAACCCTTCCCTACCCTGGACGATGCTGGGCCAATTGTGCGCCACCCCATGGGTCTCCCGGTTGCGGCCGGCTGCGAGAGAGCCTGGACTCGAACCCAGAATCTCTAGTGGCACAGCTAGCACTGCGATGCAGTGCCTTGGACCACTACGCCACTCGGGAGGCCTATCAGCTTTAATTTGAGGGTATTTTCATCCGTATTAGGTGAACCATTTATCAACTTCGCTCAGATATTCATAGAATACTGTTACCATAAATACAAGGTAGCTATGATAAGGTAGCTATGATGAGGTAGCTGTGATGAGGTAGCTATGATAAGGTAGCTATGATAACGTAGCTATGACGAGGTAGCTATGATGAGGTAGCTATGGTGAGGTAGCTATGATGAGGTAGCTATGATAAGGTAGCTGTGATGAGGTAGCTATGATGAGGTAGCTATGATAAGGTAGCTATGATGAGGTAGCTATGGTGAGGTAGCTATGGTGAGGTAGCTAAGGTGAGGTAGCTATGATGAGTTAGCTATGATAAGGTAGCTATGATAAGGTAGCCATGATAACGTAGCTATGATGAGGTAGCTATGATAAGGTAGCTATGATGAGGTAGCTATGATAAGGTAGCTATGGTGAGGTAGCTATGATGAGGCAGCTATGATAAGGTAGCTATGATAAGGTAGCTATGATAACGTGTCTATGATGAGGTAGCTATGATAAGGTAGCTATGATGAGGTAGCTATGATAAGGTAGCTATGATAAGGTAGCTATGATATATATCAAATGTTAAGAGGAAGGGGACTCGGGGTTACTTTGAAGCACAATAACAAAAGGACTGAGAAAATTTGTCAAGATAAAGCACTGAATTAAGATACAAAAGATGTTTGTCAATGTGCTATATGAGTAAATGTTAATCTCCAAAATATTAGTCACACAGTTCTTCTACCAATGTCTATCTGTACTATTATTAATTTCCTGTATGACTGACAGACTCAACATCTGACAGAGGTTATAACTTAATCCACAAGTCCATTCCCCAATTAACTGAGTCCATCTCCTCCACTATTCACAGTAATTAGCCCCTGTCTGTCTGTCTGTCTGTCTGTCTGTCTGTCTGTCTTTCTTTCTTTCTTGAGATATCCCTGACAACAAGCAGACAGTGCTGATTAGTTTCAGATACTGAGGCATACCGCATTACAGCGTTACATGGCATTGCAGGCCAGTTTATAGGTACAAACCTCTCTGCAGTCCGACACTCGCCACAATCTGTGAAAGGAACAGGATCTGTAGCAGTGGAATGTGCTTGATGAGCTTCATTCTGATTCAGTTCTGTTTCGTCTGGACCGGATCAAGTATTTACAGTCCCATGTGTGGTTTAGAAGAAGTCCTAATGTGCCTGTCTGTTGTTCAGGCTGTAGTTTCTCCTGATAAGAAGTGTGTCTGTTGTTCAGGTCGTAGTATCCCCTGACTGTCTGGTATTATCAGGCTGAGTCTCTGTCCCTGCCATGCTAGCTGACAGCGCTGCGCGGCATTAGTTAGATGGGTCTGGTCTGTTGTTCAGTCCTAATGTCTCTGTCTGCTAGCTGACTGCGCTGCGTGAGTTAGATAGGTTTGGTCTGTTGTTCAGTGTCTGCCTGCTAGCTGACTACGCTGCGTGAGTTAGATAGGTCTGGTCTGTTGTTCAGTGTCTGTCTGCTAGCTGACTACGCTGCGTGAGTTAGATAGGTCTGGTCTGTTGTTCAGTGTCTGCCTGCTAGCTGACAGCGCTACGCTGCGTTAGTTAGATAGGTCTGGTCTGTTGTTCAGTGTCTGCCTGCTAGCTGACAGTGCTACGCTGCGTTAGTTAGATGGGTCTGTTATTTACCCTGTGAGGAGATGGACAGCAGCAGCTGCTGGGTATTACACTCCTACTCTGTAGTCTCAAATGGCACCCTATTCCCAATATGGTCAGAATAAGTGAACTTTGAAGGGAATAGGGTGCCATTTGAGACACAAACATAGTTAGGATTGAGACATGAAGATCACTTTATTGGTCAGTTACACACAAGGTCCAACCGAAATGTGGCTTCTGCTTTTAACCAACCCCTCTGAAAGACACACACAGAGGTTTGGGAGAGGTGCTGCGGGCTGGGCGCCTGGGGTTGTGGGGGTTAAGTGCCTTGCTCAAGGGCACAACGGCAGGCAATGGCTCATTCAGGCATTCAGCTCCATTAGTTCCTAGCAATCCAAGTCATTATGACTGATACTGAGTGTTGTAACATGCCAAGAGGTGGTCTATGTAGGTGGTCTACGTAGGGTGGTCTATGTGGGTGGTCAATTTAGGGTGGTCTATGTAGGTAGTCTACGTAGGTGGTCTATGTAGGTGGTCTACATAGGGTTGTCTATGTAGGTGGTTTACGTAGGTGGTCTAAGTAGGGTCGTCTATGTAGGTGGTCTTTGTAGGGTGGTCTATGAAGGTGGTCTATGTAGGCGGTCCATGTAGGTGGTCTATGTAGGTGGTCTATGTAGGAGGTCTACGTAGGCTGTCTACAAAGGTGGTCTACGAAGGTAGTCTACAAAGGTGGTCTACGAAGGTAGTCTATGTAGGTGGTCTATGTAGGGTGGTCTATGTAGGTGGTCTATGTAGGTGGTCTATGTAGGTGGTCCATGTAGGTTGTCTATGTAGGGTGGTCTATGTAGGTGGTCTATGAAGATGGTCTACAAAGGTGGTCTATGTCGGTGGTCCATGTAGGTGGTCTATGTAGGTTGGTCTATGTAGGTGGTCTACGAAGGTGGTCTATGTAGGTGGCCTATGTAGGTGGTCTATGTAGGTGGTCTATGTCGGGTGGTCTATGTAGTTGGTCTATGTAGGTGGTCTATGTAGGTGGTCTATGTAGGGTATTCTATGTAGTTGGTCTATGTAGTGTTGTTTTTAAAGAGATTCTCTGGTACTTTTGATGGTCTATGTAATTGTTTTTAAATAGATTCTCCAGTACTTTTGATGGTCTATGTAGTGTTGTTTTTAAAGAGATTATCCAGTACTTTTGATGGTGTATGTAGTGTTGTTTTTAAATAGATTCTCCAGTACTTTTGATGGTCTGTGTAGTGTTGTTTTTAAAGAGATTCTCCAGTACTTTTGATGGTCTGTGTAGTGTTGTTTTTAAAGAGATTCTCCAGTACTTTTGATGGTCTGTGTAGTGTTGTTTTTAAAGAGATTCTCAAGTACTTTTGATGGTGTATGTAGTGTTGTTTTTAAAGAGATTCTCCAGTACTTTTGTATACTTTTTAGCCAATAGTTTTGAAAGTAGCGCTCATGAGACAAAAGGGGTCCCTGAAATTGCATACTATGTCACTGCGCTCGCTGTGTGTGCGCATCTTGCTAGCTGTCACTCAAATGGCGAGGGGTTGAAGCTCATTGGTTGGAACTCGAACTGCTAGAGGGCTGGCTCACGTGGAAGGAAATGGCACAGCTTCCAGAAAAACAGGTGCTTTCAAACTAGGGATTTTAGGGCTAATTGTGGTAAAACATAAATGATTCTCATAGATTCTGCATGTTTGAACTACACATTGACACATACAGCCCAAAGTGGGAGGTTTAAGCAATACTGAGCAGTCGCCTGAGCATGTCATTAAAGTACAGACCCCAAATAAAAACAAGCAAGCACAAAAACCCACACACACACACAGATATACACACACACACACACACACACACACACACACACACACACACACACACACACACACACACACACACATAAATACACACACACACACACACACACACACACACAAATAATGTGACTGAGGCACACACCTGTCCAGCCTTTGTGTGTCTGTCCACCTGTTGCCTTCTGGCACGGCTCTGATTTATTTTAAGCTGGGAGGAAATTACATTTCAGAAAGATTCTCATCCACACAGCCCAGCACTATACGCCCTGCTACAGCCCAGCACTATACGCCCTGATACAGCCCAGCACTATACGCCCTGATACAGCCCAGCACAATACGCCCTGCTACAGCCCAGCCCTGCTACAGCCCAGCCCTGCTACATCCCAGCATTATACACCCTGCAACAGCCCAGCACTATACAGCCTGCTACAGCCACGCATCCCAGCAATATACACCCTGCTACAGCCACGCATCCCAGCAATATACACCCTGCTACAGCCACGCATCCCAGCAATATACACCCTGCTACAGCCACGCATCCCAGCAGTATACACCCTGCTACAGGCCAGCAGTATACAGCCTGTTACAGCCACGCATCCCAGCAATATACACCCTGCTACAGCCACGCATCCCAGCAATATACACCCTGCTACAGCCACGCATCCCAGCAGTATACACCCTGCTACAGCCACGCATCCCAGCATTATACAGCCTGTTACAGCCACGCATCCCAGCAGTATACAGCCTGTTACAGCCACGCATCCCAGCAGTATATACCCTGCTATAGCCACGCATCCCAGCAATATACACCCTGCTACAGCCACGCATCCCAGCAATATACACCCTGCTACAGCCACGCATCCCAGCAGTATACACCCTGCTACAGCCACGCATCCCAGCAGTATACACCCTGCTACAGGCCAGCAGTATACAGCCTGTTACAGCCACGCATCCCAGCAATATACACCCTGCTACAGCCACGCATCCCAGCAGTATACACCTTGCTACAGCCCAGCAGTATACAGCCTGTTACAGCCACGCATCCCAGCAATATACACCCTGCTACAGCCACGCATCCCAGCAATATACACCCTGCTACAGCCACGCATCCCAGCAGTATACACCCTGCTACAGCCACGCATCCCAGCACTATACAGCCTGTTACAGCCACGCATCCCAGCAGTATACAGCCTGTTACAGCCACGCATCCCAGCAGTATATACCCTGCTATAGCCACGCATCCCAGCAGTATACACCCTGCTACAGCCACGCATCCCAGCAATATACACCCTGCTACAGCCACGCATCCCAGCAGTATACACCCTGCTACAGCCACGCATCCCAGCAATATACACCCTGTTACAGCAACGCATCCCAACAGTATACAGCCTGCTACAGCCACGCATCCCAGCAATATACACCCTGTTACAGCCACGCATCCCAGCAATATACACCCTGCTACAGCCACACAGTCCAGCAATATACAGCCTGCTACAGCCACACAGTCCAGCACTGGCCAGTCTTCTATACGTATAGTGCTCTGGTAGTGTGTGAGATCTAGGGCTGGGCGGTATATCGGGTTTGACTATATACCGGTATTGATGCAAGTACCGCTTCGCATTTTATGACGGTATCTCACTGTTTGATTTGTTAAATGTAATACACAACTCTGGCTGGTATAATGTCAATTTTTATAGTTTACTACATTTGTTACTTGAGTCTCTCCTCCTGCTGCTGCATGCGACTAACCACACCAAGCCCTGCCCCCTGGTACTCAAGGAGAGAACAGTGTCTCGACCAGAGAGTCATGAGCACTTTCATGTCATTCACTCTATTTGGTCATATACATCAAGTGTTGGTGACACGCTGCTTTCCAGAAGCGCTCTATAATTACACTTAGTTTGTGTATTTTGTTGTCTGTTAGTTTATTTTCTTGCTAAAATAATTTGTGTTAGCCAATAATGCTAATCGCTAGTTAGCTGGCTAGCTGGATTGATAAATGTACAGAAATTCTGCACTGCCCTCTAGTGTTATAGAAGGTAACTACACCCTGCACTGCCCTCTAGTGTTATGGAAGGTAACTACACCCTGCACTGCCCTCTAGTGTTATGGAAGGTAACTACACCCTGCACTGCCCTCTAGTGTTATAGAAGGTAACTACACCCTGCACTGCCCTCTAGTGTTATAGAAGGTAACTTCACCCTGCACAGCCCTCTAGTGTTATAGAAGGTAACTACACCCTGCACTGCCCTCTAGTGTTATAGAAGGTAACTACACCCTGCACTGCCCTCTAGTGTTATAGAAGGTAACTACACCCTGCACTGCCCTCTAGTGTTAGGGAAGGTAACTACACCCTGCACTGCCCTCCTAGTGTTACAGAAGGTAACTACACCCTGCACTGCCCTCTAGTGTTATAGAAGGTACCTACACCCTGCACTGCCCTCTAGTGTTATAGAAGGTAACTACACCCTGCACTGCCCTCTAGTGTTATAGAAGGTAACTACACCCTGCACTGCCCTCTAGTGTTATAGAAGGTAACAACACCCTGCACTGCCTTCTAGTGTTAGGGAAGGTAACTACACCCTGCACAGCCCTCTAGTGTTAGGGAAGGTAACTACACCCTGCACTGCCCTCTAGTGTTAAAGAAGAAGAAGAAGCCACTGCTCCAAAATCGCATAAAAAGTCTGACTACGGTTTGCAATTGCACATGCAACAACAATCATACTTTTTAGAGAAATGTCCTCTGGTCTGATGAAACAAAAATACAACTGTTTGGCCATAATGACTATCGTTATGTTTGGAGGAAAAAGAGGGAGGCTTGCAAGCCGAAGAACACCATCCCAACTGTGAAGCAAGGGGGTGGCAGCATCATGTTGTGGGGGTGCTTTGCTGCATGAGGAACTGATGCACTTAACAAAATGGATGACATCATGAGGCGGGAAAATTACGTGGATATATTGAAGCAACATCTCAAGACATCAGTCAGAAACTTAAATCTTGGTCACAAATGGGTCTTCCAAATGGACAATGACCCCAAGTATACTTCCAAAATTGTGGCAAATGGCTTAAGGACAACAAAGTCAAGGCATTGGAGTGTCCATCACAAAGCCCTGACCTCAATCCTATAGAAAATGTGTGTGCAGAACTGAAAAAGCGCGTGCGATCCAGGAGGCCTACAAACCTGACTCAGTTATACCAGCTCTGTCAGGAGGAATGGGCCTAAATTCACCCAACTTATTGTGGAAAGCTTGTGGAAGGCTACCCGAAACATTTGACCCAAGTTAAACAATTTAAAGGCAATGCTACCAAATACTAATTTGAGTGTATGTAAACTTTTGACCCACTGGGAATGTGATGAAAGAAATAAAAGCTGAAATAAATAATTTTAATAATAAATAATAATAAAATTCTCTACTATTATTCTGACATTTCACATTCTTAAAATACATTGGTGATCCTAACTGACCTAAGACATTGAATTTTTACTAGGATTAAATGTAACGAATTTTAAATTACTGAGTTTAAATGTATTTGCCTAAGGTGTATGTAAACTTCCAACTTCAACTGTATATACAGGGTGTACCGGTACAGAGTCAATGTGCGGGGGCACCAGTTAGACAAGGTAATTGAGGTAATATGTACATGTAGGTAGAGTTATTAAAGTGACTATAGATCAGGTTGAGGGAGAGGTTGATGTCCTAGCACCACACAGCCAGGTTTTGACCTCCTCCCTATAGGCTATCTCATCGCTGTTGGTGATCAGGCCTACCACTGCTGTGTCATCGGCAAACTTGATGATGTTGGAGTCGTGCCTGGTCGTGCAGTCATGAGTGAACAGAGAGTATAGGAGGGGACTGAGCACTCACCCCTGAGTGGCCCCTGTGTTGAGGATCAGTGTGGCGGATGTGTTGTTACCTACCCTTACCATCTGTGTGGAGTGCAATAGAGATTGCATCATCTGTGGATCTGTTGGGGCGGTATGCAAATTGGAGTGGGTCTAGGGTTTCTGGGATAATGGTGTTGATGTAAGCCATGACCAGCCTTTCAAAGCACTTTATGGCTACAGACGTGAGTGCTACGGGTCGGTAGCCATTTAGGCAGGTTGCCTTAGTGTTCTTGAGCACAGCGACTATGGTGGTCTGCTTGAAACATGTTGGTATTACAGACTCAGTCAGGGTCAGGTTGAAAATGAAGACACTTTTTAAAAATGTTTTAATTTAACTAGGCAAGTCAGTTAAAGAACAGATTATTATTTACAATGACGGCCTACCCCAGCCAATTGTGAGCCGCCCTATGGGACTCTCAATCACAGCCGGATGTGATTCAGCCTGGATTTGAACCAGGAACTGTAGAGATACCTCTTGCACTGAAATGCAGTGCCTTAGACCACTGTACCACTCGGGAACCCAGTTGGTTAGCGCATGCATGGAGTACACGTCCTGGTGATTCGTCTGGCCCTGCAGCCATGTGAATGATGACCTGTTTAAAGGTCTTACTCACATTGGATATAGAAAGTGTGATCACACAGTTGTCCGTAACAGCTGATGCTCTCATGCATGCTTCAGTGTTACTTACCTTGAGGTGAGCATAGAAGTAATTTAGCTTGTCTTGTAGGCTCTCTTGTAGCTTTCAGCTGTGCTTCCCTTTGTAGTCTGTAGTAGTTTCCACGCCCTGCCACATCCGACGAACGACAGAGCCGATGTAGTACGATTCAATCTTATTCCTGTACTGAAGCTTTGCCTGTTTGATGGTTCGTCACAGGGCATAGAGGGATTCCGGGCTATGTCCTGCTCAGTGAAAGCGGCAGCTCTACCATTTAGCTTAGTGCGAATGTTGCCTGTAATCCACTGCTTCTGGTTGAGGTATGTACATATGCGGTCACTGTGGGGACGCCGTCATCGATGCAGTTATTGATGAAGTCACTGATGTGGTGTACTCCTCAATGCCATTGGAAGAATCCCGGAACATATTCCAGTCTGTGCTAGCAAAACAGTCCTGTAGCTTAGCATCTGCTTCATCTGACCAATTTCTTATTGACCGAGTCACTGGTGTTCCTGCTTTAATTTTTGTTTTTAAGCAGGAATCAGGAGGATATAATTATGGTTAGATTTGCCAACTGGAGGGCGAGGAAGAGCTTTATATGCGTCTCTGTGTTTGGAGTAAAGGTGGTCTATAGTTTTTCCCCCTCTGGTCACATTTAACATGCTGGTAGAAATGAGGTAAAAAGGATTTGAGTTTCCTTGCATTAAAATTCCAGGCTACTAAGAGCTCTGCCTCTGGGTGGGCGTTTTCTTATTTGCTTATGAGCGTCACCTTTTGATGAATGTTTTCCTGTTTACTTATGGCCGTTTACAGCTCATTGAGTGCGGTCTAAGTATCAGCATCGGTTTGTGGTGGTATGTAGACATTTACGAAAAGATGAAACTCTTGGTAAATAATGTGGTCTACATCTTATCATGAGATACTCTACCTCAGACAGGCAAAACCTCGAGACTTCCTTAGATTTCGAAAACCAGCTGTTGTTTACAAATATACATAGACCTCCACCCCTTGTCTAACGAGAGGCCGCTGTTCTATCCTGCAGAAAAAGTTTAAAACCCACCAGCTGTGTGTTAATCATGTCGTTGTTCAGCCACGACTCTGTGAAACATAAGATATTACAGTTTTTAATGTCCCATTGGTAGGATATACGTTCTCGTAGTTAGTCAGTTTTACAATAGATTGATTATAAGTTGACTAAATCAAATCAAATCAAATCAAATTTTATTTGTCACATACACATGGTTAGCAGATGTTAATGCGAGTGTAGCGAAATGCTTGTGCTTCTAGTTCCGACAGTGCAGTAATAACCAACAAGTAATCTAGCTAACAATTCCAAAACTACTACCTTATAGACACAAGTGTAAGGGGATAAAGAATATGTACATAAAGATATATGAATGAGTGATGGTACAGAGCGGCATAGTCAAGATTCAGTAGATGGTATTGAGTACAGTATATACATATGAGATGAGTATGTAAACAAAGTGGCATAGTTAAAGTGGCTAGTGATACATGTATTACATAAAGATGCAGTAGATGATATAGAGTACAGTATGTACGTATACATATGAGATGAATAATGTAGGGTATGTAAACATTATATTAGGTAGCATTGTTTAAAGTGGCTAGTGATATATTTTACATCATTTCCCATCAATTCCTATTATTAAAGTGGCTGGAGTTGAGTCAGTGTGTTGGCAGCAGCAGCTCAATGTTAGTGGTGGCTGTTTAACAGTCTGATGGCCTTGAGATAGAAGCTGTTTTTCAGTCTCTCGGTCCCAGCTTTGATGCACCTGTACTGACCTCGCCTTCTGGATGATAGCGGGGTGAACAGGCAGTGGCTCGGGTGGTTGTTGTCCTTGATGATCTTTATGGCCTTCCTGTGACATCGGGTGGTGTAGGTGTCCTGAAGGGCAGGTAGCTTGCCCCCGGTGATGCGTTGTGCAGACCTCACTACCCTCTGGAGAGCCTTACGGTTGTGGGCGGAGCAGTTGCCGTACCAGGCGGTGATACAGCCCGACAGGATGCTCTCGATTGTGCATCTGTAGAAGTTTGTGAGTGCTTTTGGTGACAAGCCAAATTTCTTCAGCAAACCTGAGGTTGAAGAGGCGCTGCTGCGCTTTCTTCACGATGCTGTCTGTGTGGGTGGACCAATTCAGTTTGTCTGTGATGTGTACGCCGAGGAACTTAAAACTTACTACCCTCTCCACTACTGTTCCATCGATGTGGATAGGGGGGTGTTTCCTCTGCTGTTTTCTGAAGTCCACAATCATCTCCTTAGTTTTGTTGACGTTGAGTGTGAGGTTATTTTCCTGGAGTGGGTCTAGGGTGTCAGGTAGGGTGGAGGTGATATGGTCCTTGACTAGTCTCTCAAAGCACTTCATGATGACGGAAGTGAGTGCTACGGGGCGGTAGTCGTTTAGCTCAGTTACCTTAGCTTTCTTGGGAACAGGAACAATGGTGGCCCTCTTGAAGCATGTGGGAACAACAGACTGGGATAGGGATTGATTGAATATGTCCGTAAACACACCAGCCAGCTGGTCTGCGCATGCTCTGAGGGCGCGGCTAGGGATGCCGTCTGGGCCTGCAGCCTTGCGAGGGTTAACACGTTTAAATGTTTTCCTCACGTCGGCTGCAGTGAAGGAGAGTCCGCATGTTTTGGTTGCAGGCTGTGTCAGTGGCACTGTATTGTCCTCAAAGCGGGCAAAAAGTTATTTAGTCTGCCAGGGAGCAAGACATCCTGGTCCGTGACTGGGCTGGATTTCTTCCTGTAGTCTGTGATTGACTGTAGACCCTGCCATATACCTCTTGTGTCTGAGCCGTTGAATTGAGATTCTACTTTGTCTCTATACTGACGCTTAGCTTGTTTGATTGCCTTGCGGAGGGAATAGCTACACTGTTTGTATTCGGTCATATTTCCGGTCACCTTGCTCTGATTAAAAGCAGTGGTTCGCGCTTTCAGTTTCACGCGAATGCTGCCATCAATCCACGGTTTCTGGTTTGGGAATGTTTTAATCATTGCTATGGGAACGACATCTTCAACGCACGTTCTAATGAACTCGCTCACCGAATCAGCGTATTCGTCAATGTTGTTGTTTGATGCAATACGAAACATATCCCAGTCCACGTGATGGAAGCAGTCTTGGAGTGTGGAATCAGATTGGTCGGACCAGCGTTGAACAGACCTCAGCGCAGGAGCTTCTTGTTTTAGTTTCTGTCTGTAGGCAGGGATCTACAAAATGGAGTCGTGGTCAGCTTTTCCGAAAGGAGAGCGGGGCAGGGCCTTATATGCGTCGCGGAAGTTAGAATAGCAATGATCCAAGGTTTTTTCCAGCCCTGGTTGCGCAATCGATATGCTGATACAATTTAGGGAGTCTTGTTTTCAGATTAGCCTTGTTAAAATCCCCAGCTACAATGAATGCAGCCACAGGATATATGGATTCCAGTTTGCAAAGAGTCAAATAAAGTTCGTTCAGAGCCAACGACTAATAGGACCGATGGTGAAGGTAGATTACACTCTCGGCGACGGATCCTAACAAGGCACCCGGATCTTCGTCCACGATACCTCCATCTCTTTCTGCTGCAAATGACAGGGGTGAGGGCCTTGTCGGACGTTGGAAGTAAATCCCATCCGACTCGTTGAAGAAAAAGTATTCCTCCAGTATGTGGTGAGTAATCACTGTCCTGATATCTAGAATCTCTTTTCGGTCATGAGACACGGTGGCAGAAACATTATGTACAAAATAACTTACAAATTACGCAAAAAAACATACACAATAGCACAATTGGTTACAGGATCGTAAAAACGTAGCCATCTCCAGCGGCACCATTCTCGTTCACGGATGAATCCCTGTTTCAACTGTACGGAGCAGATGGCAGAGTGCGTGTATTGCGTTGTGTGGGTGAGCAGTTTGCTGATGTCAACGTTGTGAACAGAGTAGGGCTGTTATGGTGACTGTATTACTGCCACACCGGCGGTCACGAGTCAGGACTGCAGTCCAATGCCACATGACCGTTTAGTCACCGTAATTAGGCTTCTCCAAGCTTTGATGCTGCTGATGGTCATTAGTATCCTACCAAACATGCTAACTGCCTGGTACTCAGCACTCTATTCTCTCGCTAATCACTCTGACATCAATGCAAATGTAATGGAAAATCTAATCAAACACTTCATGAGAACCCATGAGCTCATGTTGCGCAACATTTCCATAGGCTATGCAATTGTGTGATGAAACAGTGATGGCCTCTCTTAAAAAGAGGAGGATCCCGTCAGCTTTATATATGCCTTCTATATTTATTTCTCAACTTTCCTAATATTAAGCATGTTGCTTCTCTTTACAACAGGAGAATAGCGTACCTGGCTGGCATGAAAATAAACATCAGGGAAAAGTGTCCTCCGTTTGCTATTTAAGTTTATAGATGACTTTCTCCTGTTTTGATACAGGTGCATGATAATGGTCCATTCTAAATCAAACAAATTTCACACATATATTATTTTGTATATGTAAAGACAAGATTAAATCAAGAATAGTCTGATGGGTGACAATATTAGCCTATAAATTGTGAATGATATACTGTATTATCACTTGTGAATGATGCCCAGCATAAGAAACAATGCCTTTTCTTTGTGATAAAAAAAAATCATAGTCACACATGTAGCCCAGCCTATAGGCCTACATGTTTTGATGAGGTTTGTATCAGAACTTAAGTGCTGAAATAACTTCTTAAAATTAAGCAGATTAACCTGCTTTACAACGGGTGTAGAGTCTAACTGGCATACATAAGCTGCATGTGAGTTTCAAGTTTGGGGAAATCAATTTCCCCTTAAAAATGCATCATTTTAATAAAAGCATTACCTGCATAATCGCAATTGCGGTCACCTTTGATAATGGTGTTTTTCTGCTAATGGAACATTTGCACTTATAGCCTACTGCATTGCTGCACTTATAATGTGAAGAAATAGTTGAATAGTTTATCAGCATTTTTAGATAAATGTTCTAATCTGTTGCTCATTGCTTAAAACAGTTTTTTTAACGCTAGTGGTTGTATTAATTTGGGATGTATCGCATCCCACAACTGCCCCAGACTATGTTTGAATATTCATTATTCGAACAGAATAGAATAAGGTCAACTTTTGGACTATGGGGGATAATAGATTGACATAGTCTTGTGCTTTTGCTGTTCGTTAAACCTAGTCATCTTGTTGGCTGACGATAGGTAAATTCTTCCAATATCTTCAATATGCGCCACGGAATTGGATATGAATGTGAGCAGTTGCATCCCAGATGTGTCTGTCTTTACTTGTAGAGTGTGAGAAAGACAAGATCACGTGATGGAGAGCCATGTGAGTGAGAGAAGGGAACAACAGCAGCACTCAGGGCGAAGGGAACAACAGCAGCACTCAGGGAGAAGGGAACAACAGCAGCACTCAGGGAGAAGGGAACAACAGCAGCACTCAGGAAGAAGGGAACAACAGCAGCACTCAGGGAGAAGGGAACAACAGCAGCACTCAGGGAGAAGGGAACAACAGTAGCACTCAGGGCGAAGGGAACAACAGCAGCTCTCAGGGAGAAGGGAACAACAGCAGCACTCAGGGAGAAGGGAACAACAGCAGCACTCAGGGAGAAGGGAACAACAGTAGCACTCAGGGCGAAGGGAACAACAGTAGCACTCAGGGAGAAGGGAACAACAGTAGCACTCAGGGCGAAGGGAACAACAGCAGCACTCAGGGAGAAGGGAACAACAGCAGCACTCAGGGAGAAGGGAACAACAGCAACACTCAGGGAGAAGGGAACAAAAGCAACACTCAGGGAGAAGGGAACAACAGCAACACTCAGGGAGAAGGGAACAACAGCAACACTCAGGGAGAAGGGAAAAACAGCAACACTCAGGGAGAAGGGAACAACAGCAGCACTCAGGGAGAAGGGAACAACAGCAGGGCGAAGGGAACAACAGTAGCACTCAGGGAGAAGGGAACAACAGCAGGGCGAAGGGAACAACAGTAGCACTCAGGGAGAAGGGAACAACAGCAGCACTCAGGGTGAAGGGAACAACAACAGCACTCAGGGAGAAGGGAACAACAGCAGCACTCAGGGAGAAGGAAATTATAATTCTTATATTCATCACAATGGCCACTGGCTGCAAAAGGCCTGGATTTTTTTAGTGGACATTACAAACACACAAAGGGGATGTCACCAGGACAATTTGGAGGCATTATCAAGTGCTTGTCAAATTGTGAATGAGAGAGACTGATAAAGTGTGTACATCCTGCGCAAAAAACAAAGCATGCAACTTTTTTCAAAATCATCGTTAGAGTTGCATCATGCAGCCGTAGAATGTATTAAAAATCAAAACATATAGCCCAACATTTGTATCGCAACTAAAGTGGCATAGATAGCTCTAAAGGGACTTAATACTATCACAAGTCAGGATAAGACCCAGATGCAGACAGGAAGCAGACCGTTCGAATTGTAGATGTTTATTACACAACAGGGGGCAGGCAAACGGCAGGTCAAGGCCAGGCAGAGGTCTGTTATCCAAGGCAGCATCAATCAGGGACAGAACGGCAGGCAGGCTCAGGGCAGGCAGAATAATCAGAACTAGAAAACAGAAACTAGAGATACTGGAAAACAGGAAAATATGCTGGTAAGACTTGACAAGACAAATTGGCAACAGACAAACAGAAAACACAGATATAAATACACAGGGGATAATGGAGGAAAATGGGAAACACCAGGTGGGGGGTGGAGACAAGTACAAGACAGGTGAAACAGATCAGGATGTGACGAATACAACTGTATTCCATCCACATGTGAAGCTCCATGGGAAATAAATATGAAAAGTTAAAGTGGAATGGTGGAGAGGAAGAAAAACAAGAGAACACATGCAGAAGACTGAAACATATCATGGCTGTCACGTACACCCCTGTCTGATTACCTTCCCTATATCCATCACTCTCACGTACACCCCTGTCTGATTACCTTCCCTACATCCATCACTCTCACGTACACCCCTGTCTGATTACCTTCCCTATATCCATCACTCTCACGTACACCCCTGTCTGATTACCTTCCCTATATCCATCACTCTCACGTACACCCCTGTCTGATTATCTTCCCTATATCCATCACTCTCACGTACACCCCTGTCTGTTTACCTTCCTTATATCCATCACTCTCACGTACACCCCTTTCTGATTATCTTCCCTATATCCATCACTCTCACGTACACCCCTGTCTGATTATCTTCCCTATATCCATCACTCTCACGTACACCCCTGTCTGATTACCTTCCCTATATCCATCACTCTCTTTGGTTCTTCCTGCCTGATTACCTTCCCTATATCCATCACTCTCTTTGGTTCTTCCTGCCTGATTACCTTCCTTATATCCATCACTCTCTTTGGTTCTTCCTGCCTGATTACCTTCCCTATATCCATCACTCTCTTTGGTTCTTCCTGCCTGATTACCTTCCCTATATCCATCACTCTCTTTGGTTCTTCCTGCCTTATTACCTTCCCTATATCCATCACTCTCTTTGGTTCCTTCTGTCTGATTACCTGCCCTATATCCATCACTCTCTTTGGTTCTTCCTGCCTGATTACCTTCCCTATATCCATCATTCTCTTTGGTTCTTCCTGCCTGATTACCTTCCCTATATCCATCACTCTCTTTGGTTCTTCCTGCCTGATTACCTTCCCTATATCCATCACTCTCTTTGGTTCCTTCTGTCTGATTACCTGCCCTATATCCATCACTCTCTTTGGTTCTTCCTGCCTGATTACCTTCCCTATATCCATCATTCTCTTTGGTTCTTCCTGCCTGATTACCTTCCCTATATCCATCACTCTCTTTGGTTCCTTCTGCCTGATTACCTTCCCTATATCCATCACTCTCTTTGGTTCCTTCTGTCTGATTACCTGCCCTATATCCATCACTCTCTTTGGTTCTTCCTGCCTGATTACCTTCCCTATATCCATCACTCTCTTTGGTTCCTTCTGCCTGATTACATTCCCTAAATCCATCACTCTCTTTGGTTCCTTCTGTCTGATTACCTGCCCTATATCCATCACTCTCTTTGGTTCTTCCTGCCTGATTACCTTCCCTATATCCATCACTCTCTTTGGTTCTTCCTGCCTGATTACCTTCCCTATATCCATCACTCTCTTTGGTTCTTCCTGCCTGATTACCTTCCCTATATCCATCTTTCTCTTTGGTTCTTCCTGCCTGATTACCTTCCCTATATCCATCACTCTCTTTGGTTCTTCCTGCCTTATTACCTTCCCTATATCCATCACTCTCTTTGGTTCCTTCTGTCTGATTACCTGCCCTATATCCATCACTCTCTTTTGTTCCTTCTGTCTGATTACCTTCCCTATATCCATCACTCTCTTTGGTTCTTCCTGCCTGATTACCTTCCCTATATCCATCAATCTCTTTGGTTCTTCCTGCCTGATTACCTTCCCTAAATCCATCACTCTCTTTGGTTCTTCCTGCCTTATTACCTTCCCTAAATCCATCACTCTCTTTGGTTCCTTCTGTCTGATTACCTGCCCTATATCCATCACTCTCTTTGGTTCTTCCTGCCTGATTACCTTCCCTATATCCATCACTCTCTTTGGTTCTTCCTGCCTGATTACCTTCCCTATATCCATCACTCTCTTTGGTTCTTCCTGCCTGATTACCTTCCCTAAATCCATCACTCTCTTTGGTTCTTCCTGCCTGATTACCTTCCCTATATCCATCACTCTCTTTGGTTCCTTCTGCCTGATTACCTTCCCTAAATCCATCACTCTCTTTGGTTCCTTCTGTCTGATTACCTGCCCTATATCCATCACTCTCTTTGGTTCTTCCTGCCTGATTACCTTCCCTATATCCATCACTCTCTTTGGTTCTTCCTGCCTGATTACCTTCCCTATATCCATCACTCTCTTTGGTTCTTCCTGCCTGATTACCTTCCCTATATCCATCACTCTCTTTGGTTCTTCCTGCCTGATTACCTTCCCTATATCCATCACTCTCTTTGGTCCCTTCTGTCTGATTACCTGCCCTATATCCATCACTCTCTTTGGTTCTTCCTGCCTGATTACCTTCCCTATATCCATCACTCTCTTTGGTTCCTTCTGCCTGATTACCTTCCCTAAATGCATCACTCTCTTTGGTTCCTTCTGTCTGATTACCTGCCCTATATTCATCACTCTCTTTGGTTCTTCCTGCCTGATTACCTTCCCTATATCCATCACTCTCTTTGGTTCTTCCTGCCTGATTACCTTCCCTATATCCATCACTCTCTTTGGTTCTTCCTGCCTGATTACCTTCCCTAAATCCATCACTCTCTTTGGTTCTTCCTGCCTGATTACCTTCCCTATATCCATCACTCTCTTTGGTTCCTTCTGCCTGATTACCTTCCCTAAATCCATCACTCTCTTTGGTTCCTTCTGTCTGATTACCTGCCCTATATCCATCACTCTCTTTGGTTCTTCCTGCCTGATTACCTTCCCTATATCCATCACTCTCTTTGGTTCTTCCTGCCTGATTACCTTCCCTATATCCATCACTCTCTTTGGTTCTTCCTGCCTGATTACCTTCCCTATATCCATCACTCTCTTTGGTTCTTCCTGCCTGATTACCTTCCCTATATCCATCACTCTCTTTGGTTCTTCCTGCCTTATTACCTTCACTATATCCATCACTCTCTTTGGTTCTTCCTGCCTTATTACCTTCCCTATATCCATCACTCTCTTTGGTTCCTTCTGTCTGATTACCTGCCCTATGTCCATCACTCTCTTTGGTTCTTCCTGCCTGATTACCTTCCCTATATCCATCATTCTCTTTGGTTCTTCCTGCCTGATTACCTTCCCTATATCCATCACTCTCTTTGGTTCCTTCTGCCTGATTACCTTCCCTATATCCATCACTCTCTTTGGTTCCTTCTGTCTGATTACCTGCCCTATATCCATCACTCTCTTTGGTTCTTCCTGCCTGATTACCTTCCCTATATCCATCAATCTCTTTGGTTCTTCCTGCCTGATTACCTTCCCTATATCCATCACTCTCTTTGGTTCTTCCTGCCTTATTACCTTCCCTATATCCATCACTCTCTTTGGTTCCTTCTGTCTGATTACCTGCCCTATATCCATCACTCTCTTTGGTTCCTTCTGTCTGATTACCTGCCCTATATCCATCACTCTCTTTGGTTCTTCCTGCCTGATTACCTTCCCTATATCCATCATTCTCTTTGGTTCTTCCTGCCTGATTACCTTCCCTATATCCATCACTCTCTTTGGTTCCTTCTGCCTGATTACCTTCCCTATATCCATCACTCTCTTTGGTTCCTTCTGTCTGATTACCTGCCCTATATCCATCACTCTCTTTGGTTCTTCCTGCCTGATTACCTTCCCTATATCCATCATTCTCTTTGGTTCTTCCTGCCTGATTACCTTCCCTATATCCATCACTCTCTTTGGTTCTTCCTGCCTGATTACCTTCCCTATATCCATCACTCTCTTTGGTTCCTTCTGTCTGATTACCTGCCCTATATCCATCACTCTCTTTGGTTCTTCCTGCCTGATTACCTTCCCTATATCCATCATTCTCTTTGGTTCTTCCTGCCTGATTACCTTCCCTATATCCATCACTCTCTTTGGTTCCTTCTGCCTGATTACCTTCCCTATATCCATCACTCTCTTTGGTTCCTTCTGTCTGATTACCTGCCCTATATCCATCACTCTCTTTGGTTCTTCCTGCCTGATTACCTTCCCTATATCCATCACTCTCTTTGGTTCCTTCTGCCTGATTACATTCCCTAAATCCATCACTCTCTTTGGTTCCTTCTGTCTGATTACCTGCCCTATATCCATCACTCTCTTTGGTTCTTCCTGCCTGATTACCTTCCCTATATCCATCACTCTCTTTGGTTCTTCCTGCCTGATTACCTTCCCTATATCCATCACTCTCTTTGGTTCTTCCTGCCTGATTACCTTCCCTATATCCATCATTCTCTTTGGTTCTTCCTGCCTGATTACCTTCCCTATATCCATCACTCTCTTTGGTTCTTCCTGCCTTATTACCTTCCCTATATCCATCACTCTCTTTGGTTCCTTCTGTCTGATTACCTGCCCTATATCCATCACTCTCTTTTGTTCCTTCTGTCTGATTACCTTCCCTATATCCATCACTCTCTTTGGTTCTTCCTGCCTGATTACCTTCCCTATATCCATCAATCTCTTTGGTTCTTCCTGCCTGATTACCTTCCCTAAATCCATCACTCTCTTTGGTTCTTCCTGCCTTATTACCTTCCCTAAATCCATCACTCTCTTTGGTTCCTTCTGTCTGATTACCTGCCCTATATCCATCACTCTCTTTGGTTCTTCCTGCCTGATTACCTTCCCTATATCCATCACTCTCTTTGGTTCTTCCTGCCTGATTACCTTCCCTATATCCATCACTCTCTTTGGTCCCTTCTGTCTGATTACCTGCCCTATATCCATCACTCTCTTTGGTTCTTCCTGCCTGATTACCTTCCCTATATCCATCACTCTCTTTGGTTCCTTCTGCCTGATTACCTTCCCTAAATGCATCACTCTCTTTGGTTCCTTCTGTCTGATTACCTGCCCTATATTCATCACTCTCTTTGGTTCTTCCTGCCTGATTACCTTCCCTATATCCATCACTCTCTTTGGTTCTTCCTGCCTGATTACCTTCCCTATATCCATCACTCTCTTTGGTTCTTCCTGCCTGATTACCTTCCCTAAATCCATCACTCTCTTTGGTTCTTCCTGCCTGATTACCTTCCCTATATCCATCACTCTCTTTGGTTCCTTCTGCCTGATTACCTTCCCTAAATCCATCACTCTCTTTGGTTCCTTCTGTCTGATTACCTGCCCTATATCCATCACTCTCTTTGGTTCTTCCTGCCTGATTACCTTCCCTATATCCATCACTCTCTTTGGTTCTTCCTGCCTGATTACCTTCCCTATATCCATCACTCTCTTTGGTTCTTCCTGCCTGATTACCTTCCCTATATCCATCACTCTCTTTGGTTCTTCCTGCCTGATTACCTTCCCTATATCCATCACTCTCTTTGGTTCTTCCTGCCTTATTACCTTCACTATATCCATCACTCTCTTTGGTTCTTCCTGCCTTATTACCTTCCCTATATCCATCACTCTCTTTGGTTCCTTCTGTCTGATTAACTGCCCTATGTCCATCACTCTCTTTGGTTCTTCCTGCCTGATTACCTTCCCTATATCCATCATTCTCTTTGGTTCTTCCTGCCTGATTACCTTCCCTATATCCATCACTCTCTTTGGTTCCTTCTGCCTGATTACCTTCCCTATATCCATCACTCTCTTTGGTTCCTTCTGTCTGATTACCTGCCCTATATCCATCACTCTCTTTGGTTCTTCCTGCCTGATTACCTTCCCTATATCCATCAATCTCTTTGGTTCTTCCTGCCTGATTACCTTCCCTATATCCATCACTCTCTTTGGTTCTTCCTGCCTTATTACCTTCCCTATATCCATCACTCTCTTTGGTTCCTTCTGTCTGATTACCTGCCCTATATCCATCACTCTCTTTTGTTCCTTCTGTCTGATTACCTTCCCTATATCCATCACTCTCTTTGGTTCTTCCTGCCTGATTACCTTCCCTAAATCCATCACTCTCTTTGGTTCTTCCTGCCTGATTACCTTCCCTAAATCCATCACTCTCTTTGGTTCTTCCTGCCTGATTACCTTCCCTAAATCCATCACTCTCTTTGGTTCCTTCTGTCTGATTACCTGCCCTATATCAATCACTCTCTTTGGTTCTTCCTGCCTGATTACCTTCCCTATATCCATCACTCTCTTTGGTTCTTCCTGCCTTATTACCTTCCCTAAATCCATCACTCTCTTTGGTTCCTTCTGTCTGATCACCTGCCCTATATCCATCACTCTCTTTGGTTCTTACTGCCTGATTACCTTCCCTATATCCATCACTCTCTTTGGTTCTTCCTGCCTGATTACCTTCCCTATATCCATCACTCTCTTTGGTTCCTTCTGTCTGATTACCTGCCCTATATCCATCACTCTCTTTGGTTCTTCCTGCCTGATTACCTTCCCTATATCCATCACTCTCTTTGGTTCTTCCTGCCTGATTACCTTCCCTATATCCATCACTCTCTTTGGTTCTTCCTGCCTGATTACCTTCCCTAAATCCATCACTCTCTTTGGTTCTTCCTGCCTGATTACTTTCCCTATATCCATCACTCTCTTTGGTTCTTCCTGCCTGATTACCTTCCCTATATCCATCACTCTCTTTGGTTCTTCCTGCCTGATTACCTTCCCTATATCCATCACTCTCTTTGGTTCTTCCTGCCTGATTACCTTCCCTATATCCATCACTCTCTTTGGTTCCTTCTGCCTGATTACCTTCCCTAAATCCATCACTCTCTTTGGTTCCTTCTGTCTGATTACCTGCCCTATATCCATCACTCTCTTTGGTTCTTCCTGCCTGATTACCTTCCCTATATCCATCATTCTCTTTGGTTCTTCCTGCCTGATTACCTTCCCTATATCCATCACTCTCTTTGGTTCTTCCTGCCTTATTACCTTCCCTATATCCATCACTCTCTTTGGTTCCTTCTGTCTGATTACCTGCCCTATATCCATCACTCTCTTTGGTACCTTCTGTCTGATTACCTTCCCTATATCCATCACTCTCTTTGGTTCTTCCTGCCTGATTACCTTCCCTAAATCCATCACTCTCTTTGGTTCTTCCTGCCTGATTACCTTCCCTAAATCCATCACTCTCTTTGGTTCTTCCTGCCTGATTACCTTCCCTATATCCATCACTCTCTTTGGTTCTTCCTGCCTGATTACCTTCCCTATATCCATTACTCTCTTTGGTTCTCCCTGCCTGATTACCTTCCCTATATCCATCACTCTCTTTGGTTCTTCCTGCCTTATTACCTTCCCTAAATCCATCACTCTCTTTGGTTCCTTCTGTCTGATTACCTGCCCTATATCCATCACTCTCTTTGGTTCTTCCTGCCTGATTACCTTCCCTATATCCATCACTCTCTTTGGTTCTTCCTGCCTGATTACCTTCCCTATATCCATCACTCTCTTTGGTTCCTTCTGTCTGATTACCTGCCCTATATCCATCACTCTCTTTGGTTCTTCCTGCCTGATTACCTTCCCTATATCCATCACTCTCTTTGGTTCCTTCTGCCTGATTACCTTCCCTAAATCCATCACTCTCTTTGGTTCCGTCTGTCTGATTACCTGCCCTATATCCATCACTCTCTTTGGTTCTTCCTGCCTGATTACCTTCCCTATATCCATCACTCTCTTTGGTTCTTCCTGCCTGATTACCTACCCTATATCCATCACTCTCTTTGGTTCTTCCTGCCTGATTACCTTCCCTAATTCCATCACTCTCTTTGGTTCTTCCTGCCTGATTACCTTCCCTATATCCATCATTCTCTTTGGTTCTTCCTGCCTGATTACCTTCCCTATATCCATCACTCTCTTTGGTTCTTCCTGCCTTATTACCTTCCCTATATCCATCACTCTCTTTGGTTCCTTCTGTCTGATTACCTGCCCTATATCCATCACTCTCTTTGGTACCTTCTGTCTGATTACCTTCCCTATATCCATCACTCTCTTTGGTTCTTCCTGCCTGATTACCTTCCCTAAATCCATCACTCTCTTTGGTTCTTCCTGCCTGATTACCTTCCCTAAATCCATCACTCTCTTTGGTTTTTCCTGCCTGATTACCTTCCCTATATCCATCACTCTCTTTGGTTCTTCCTGCCTGATTACCTTCCCTATATCCATTACTCTCTTTGGTTCTCCCTGCCTGATTACCTTCCCTATATCCATCACTCTCTTTGGTTCTTCCTGCCTTATTACCTTCCCTAAATCCATCACTCTCTTTGGTTCCTTCTGTCTGATTACCTGCCCTATATCCATCACTCTCTTTGGTTCTTCCTGCCTGATTACCTTCCCTATATCCATCACTCTCTTTGGTTCTTCCTGCCTGATTACCTTCCCTATATCCATCACTCTCTTTGGTTCCTTCTGTCTGATTACCTGCCCTATATCCATCACTCTCTTTGGTTCTTCCTGCCTGATTACCTTCCCTATATCCATCACTCTCTTTGGTTCCTTCTGCCTGATTACCTTCCCTAAATCCATCACTCTCTTTGGTTCCGTCTGTCTGATTACCTGCCCTATATCCATCACTCTCTTTGGTTCTTCCTGCCTGATTACCTTCCCTATATCCATCACTCTCTTTGGTTCTTCCTGCCTGATTACCTACCCTATATCCATCACTCTCTTTGGTTCTTCCTGCCTGATTACCTTCCCTAATTCCATCACTCTCTTTGGTTCTTCCTGCCTGATTACCTTCCCTATATCCATCACTCTCTTTGGTTCTTCCTGCCTGATTACCTGCCCTATATCCATCACTCTCTTTGGTTCTTCCTGCCTGATTACCTTCCCTATATCCATCACTCTCTTTGGTTCTTCCTGCCTGATTACCTTCCCTATATCCATCACTCTCTTTGGTTCTTCCTGCCTGATTACCTTCCCTATATCCATCACTCTCTTTGGTTCTTCCTGCCTGATTACCTTCCCTATATCCATCACTCTCTTTGGTTCTTCCTGCCTGATTACCTTCCCTAATTCCATCACTCTCTTTGGTTCTTCCTGCCTGATTACCTTCCCTATATCCATCACTCTCTTTGGTTCTTCCTGCCTGATTACCTGCCCTATATCCATCACTCTCTTTGGTTCTTCCTGCCTGATTACCTTCCCTATATCCATCAATCTCTTTGGTTCTTCCTGCCTGATTACCTTCCCTATATCCATCACTCTCTTTGGTTCTTCCTGCCTGATTACCTTCCCTATATCCATCACTCTCTTTGGTTCTTCCTGCCTTATTACCTTCCCTATATCCATCACTCTCTTTGGTTCCTTCTGTCTGATTACCTGCCCTATATCCATCACTCTCTTTGGTTCTTCCTGCCTGATTACCTTCCCTATATCCATCACTCTCTTTGGTTCTTCCTGCCTGATTACCTTCCCTATATCCATCACTCTCTTTGGTTCTTCCTGCCTGATTACCTACCCTATATCCATCACTCTCTTTGGTTCTTCCTGCCTGATTACCTTCCCTAATTCCATCACTCTCTTTGGTTCTTCCTGCCTGATTACCTTCCCTATATCCATCATTCTCTTTGGTTCTTCCTGCCTGATTACCTTCCCTATATCCATCACTCTCTTTGGTTCTTCCTGCCTTATTACCTTCCCTATATCCATCACTCTCTTTGGTTCCTTCTGTCTGATTACCTGCCCTATATCCATCACTCTCTTTGGTACCTTCTGTCTGATTACCTTCCCTATATCCATCACTCTCTTTGGTTCTTCCTGCCTGATTACCTTCCCTAAATCCATCACTCTCTTTGGTTCTTCCTGCCTGATTACCTTCCCTAAATCCATCACTCTCTTTGGTTTTTCCTGCCTGATTACCTTCCCTATATCCATCACTCTCTTTGGTTCTTCCTGTCTGATTACCTTCCCTATATCCATTACTCTCTTTGGTTCTCCCTGCCTGATTACCTTCCCTATATCCATCACTCTCTTTGGTTCTTCCTGCCTTATTACCTTCCCTAAATCCATCACTCTCTTTGGTTCCTTCTGTCTGATTACCTGCCCTATATCCATCACTCTCTTTGGTTCTTCCTGCCTGATTACCTTCCCTATATCCATCACTCTCTTTGGTTCTTCCTGCCTGATTACCTTCCCTATATCCATCACTCTCTTTGGTTCCTTCTGTCTGATTACCTGCCCTATATCCATCACTCTCTTTGGTTCTTCCTGCCTGATTACCTTCCCTATATCCATCACTCTCTTTGGTTCCTTCTGCCTGATTACCTTCCCTAAATCCATCACTCTCTTTGGTTCCGTCTGTCTGATTACCTGCCCTATATCCATCACTCTCTTTGGTTCTTCCTGCCTGATTACCTTCCCTATATCCATCACTCTCTTTGGTTCTTCCTGCCTGATTACCTACCCTATATCCATCACTCTCTTTGGTTCTTCCTGCCTGATTACCTTCCCTAATTCCATCACTCTCTTTGGTTCTTCCTGCCTGATTACCTTCCCTATATCCATCACTCTCTTTGGTTCTTCCTGCCTGATTACCTGCCCTATATCCATCACTCTCTTTGGTTCTTCCTGCCTGATTACCTTCCCTATATCCATCACTCTCTTTGGTTCTTCCTGCCTGATTACCTTCCCTATATCCATCACTCTCTTTGGTTCTTCCTGCCTGATTACCTTCCCTATATCCATCACTCTCTTTGGTTCTTCCTGCCTGATTACCTTCCCTATATCCATCACTCTCTTTGGTTCTTCCTGCCTGATTACCTTCCCTAATTCCATCACTCTCTTTGGTTCTTCCTGCCTGATTACCTTCCCTATATCCATCACTCTCTTTGGTTCTTCCTGCCTGATTACCTGCCCTATATCCATCACTCTCTTTGGTTCTTCCTGCCTGATTACCTTCCCTATATCCATCAATCTCTTTGGTTCTTCCTGCCTGATTACCTTCCCTATATCCATCACTCTCTTTGGTTCTTCCTGCCTGATTACCTTCCCTATATCCATCACTCTCTTTGGTTCTTCCTGCCTGATTACCTTCCCTATATCCATCACTCTCTTTGGTTCCTTCTGTCTGATTACCTCCCTATATCCATCACTCTCTTTGGTTCTTCCTGCCTGATTACCTTCCCTATATCCATCACTCTCTTTGGTTCTTCCTGCCTGATTACCTTCCCTATATCCATCACTCTCTTTGGTTCTTCCTGCCTGATTACCTTCCCTATATCCATCACTCTCTTTGGTTCTTCCTGCCTGATTACCTTCCCTATATCCATCACTCTCTTTGGTTCTTCCTGCCTGATTACCTTCCCTATATCCATCACTCTCTTTGGTTCTTCCTGCCTGATTACCTTCCCTATATCCATTACTCTCTTTGGTTCTTCCTGCCTGATTACCTTTCCTATATCCATCACTCTCTTTGGATCTTCCTGCCTTATTACCTTCCCTAAATCCATCACTCTCTTTGGTTCTTCCTGCCTGATTACCTTCCCTATATCCATCACTCTCTTTGGTTCTTCCTGCCTGATTACCTTCCCTATATCCATCACTCTCTTTGGTTCTTCCTGCCTGATTACCTTCCCTATATCCATTACTCTCTTTGGTTCTTCCTGCCTGATTACCTTTCCTATATCCATCACTCTCTTTGGATCTTCCTGCCTTATTACCTTCCCTAAATCCATCACTCTCTTTGGTTCCTTCTGTCTTATTACCTGCCCTATATCCATCACTCTCTTTGGTTCTTCCTGCCTGATTACCTTCCCTATATCCATCACTCTCTTTGGTTCTTCCTGCCTGATTACCTTCCCTATATCCATCACACTCTTTGGTTCCTTCTGTCTGATTACCTTCCCTATATCCATTACTCTCTTTGGTTCTTCCTGCCTGATTACCTTTCCTATATCCATCACTCTCTTTGGATCTTCCTGCCTTATTACCTTCCCTAAATCCATCACTCTCTTTGGTTCCTTCTGTCTTATTACCTGCCCTATATCCATCACTCTCTTTGGTTCTTCCTGCCTGATTACCTGCCCTATATCCATCACTCTCTTTGGTTCTTCCTGCCTGATTACCTTCCCTATATCCATCACTCTCTTTGGTTCTTCCTGCCTGATTACCTTCCCTATATCCATCACTCTCTTTGGTTCCTTCTGCCTGATTACCTTCCCTAAATCCATCACTCTCTTTGGTTCCTTCTGTCTGATTACCTGCCCTATATCCATCACTCTCTTTGGTTCTTCCTGCCTGATTACCTTCCCTATATCCATCACTCTCTTTGGTTCTTCCTGCCTGATTACCTTCCCTATATCCATCACTCTCTTTGGTTCTTCCTGCCTGATTACCTTCCCTATATCCATCACTCTCTTTGGTTCTTCCTGCCTGATTACCTTCCCTAAATCCATCACTCTCTTTGGTTCTTCCTGCCTGATTACCTTCCCTATATCCATCACTCTCTTTGGTTCCTTCTGCCTGATTACCTTCCCTAAATCCATCACTCTCTTTGGTTCCTTCTGTCTGATTACCTGCCCTATATCCATCACTCTCTTTGGTTCTTCCTGCCTGATTACCTTCCCTATATCCATCACTCTCTTTGGTTCTTCCTGCCTGATTACCTTCCCTATATCCATCACTCTCTTTGGTTCTTCCTGCCTGATTACCTTCCCTATATCCATCACTCTCTTTGGTTCTTCCTGCCTGATTACCTTCCCTATATCCATCACTCTCTTTGGTTCTTCCTGCCTTATTACCTTCACTATATCCATCACTCTCTTTGGTTCTTCCTGCCTTATTACCTTCCCTATATCCATCACTCTCTTTGGTTCCTTCTGTCTGATTACCTGCCCTATGTCCATCACTCTCTTTGGTTCTTCCTGCCTGATTACCTTCCCTATATCCATCATTCTCTTTGGTTCTTCCTGCCTGATTACCTTCCCTATATCCATCACTCTCTTTGGTTCATTCTGCCTGATTACCTTCCCTATATCCATCACTCTCTTTGGTTCCTTCTGTCTGATTACCTGCCCTATATCCATCACTCTCTTTGGTTCTTCCTGCCTGATTACCTTCCCTATATCCATCAATCTCTTTGGTTCTTCCTGCCTGATTACCTTCCCTATATCCATCACTCTCTTTGGTTCTTCCTGCCTTATTACCTTCCCTATATCCATCACTCTCTTTGGTTCCTTCTGTCTGATTACCTTCCCTATATCCATCACTCTCTTTGGTTCCTTCTGTCTGATTACCTTCCCTATATCCATCACTCTCTTTGGTTCTTCCTGCCTGATTACCTTCCCTAAATCCATCACTCTCTTTGGTTCTTCCTGCCTGATTACCTTCCCTAAATCCATCACTCTCTTTGGTTCTTCCTGCCTGATTACCTTCCCTAAATCCATCACTCTCTTTGGTTCCTTCTGTCTGATTACCTGCCCTATATCAATCACTCTCTTTGGTTCTTCCTGCCTGATTACCTTCCCTAAATCCATCACTCTCTTTGGTTCTTCCTGCCTGATTACTTTCCCTATATCCATCACTCTCTTTGGTTCTTCCTGCCTGATTACTTTCCCTATATCCATCACTCTCTTTGGTTCTTCCTGCCTGATTACCTTCCCTATATCCATCACTCTCTTTGGTTCTTCCTGCCTGATTACCTTCCCTATATCCATCATTCTCTTTGGTTCTTCCTGCCTGATTACCTTCCCTATATCCATCACTCTCTTTGGTTCCTTCTGCCTGATTACCTTCCCTATATCCATCACTCTCTTTGGTTCCTTCTGTCTGATTACCTGCCCTATATCCATCACTCTCTTTGGTTCTTCCTGCCTGATTACCTTCCCTATATCCATCACTCTCTTTGGTTCTTCCTGCCTATTACCTTCCCTATATCCATCACTCTCTTTGGTTCTTCCTGCCTGATTACCTTCCCTAAATCCATCACTCTCTTTGGTTCTTCCTGCCTGATTACTTTCCCTATATCCATCACTCTCTTTGGTTCTTCCTGCCTGATTACTTTCCCTATATCCATCACTCTCTTTGGTTCTTCCTGCCTGATTACCTTCCCTATATCCATCACTCTCTTTGGTTCTTCCTGCCTGATTACCTTCCCTATATCCATCACTCTCTTTGGTTCCTTCTGCCTGATTACCTTCCCTAAATCCATCATTCTCTTTGGTTCTTCCTGCCTGATTACCTTCCCTATATCCATCACTCTCTTTGGTTCTTCCTGCCTTATTACCTTCCCTATATCCATCACTCTCTTTGGTTCCTTCTGTCTGATTACCTGCCCTATATCCATCACTCTCTTTGGTACCTTCTGTCTGATTACCTTCCCTATATCCATCACTCTCTTTGGTTCTTCCTGCCTGATTACCTTCCCTAAATCCATCACTCTCTTTGGTTCTTCCTGCCTGATTACCTTCCCTAAATCCATCACTCTCTTTGGTTCTTTCTGCCTGATTACCTTCCCTATATCCATCACTCTCTTTGGTTCTTCCTGCCTGATTACCTACCCTATATCCATTACTCTCTTTGGTTCTCCCTGCCTGATTACCTTCCCTATATCCATCACTCTCTTTGGTTCTTCCTGCCTTATTACCTTCCCTAAATCCATCACTCTCTTTGGTTCCTTCTGTCTGATTACCTGCCCTATATCCATCACTCTCTTTGGTTCTTCCTGCCTGATTACCTTCCCTATATCCATCACTCTCTTTGGTTCTTCCTGCCTGATTACCTTCCCTATATCCATCACTCTCTTTGGTTCCTTCTGTCTGATTACCTGCCCTATATCCATCACTCTCTTTGGTTCTTCCTGCCTGATTACCTTCCCTATATCCATCACTCTCTTTGGTTCCTTCTGCCTGATTACCTTCCCTATATCCATCACTCTCTTTGGTTCTTCCTGCCTGATTACCTTCCCTATATCCATCACTCTCTTTGGTTCTTCCTGCCTGATTACCTTCCCTATATCCATCATTCTCTTTGGTTCTTCCTGCCTGATTACCTTCCCTATATCCATCACTCTCTTTGGTTCCTTCTGCCTGATTACCTTCCCTATATCCATCACTCTCTTTGGTTCCTTCTGTCTGATTACCTGCCCTATATCCATCACTCTCTTTGGTTCTTCCTGCCTGATTACCTTCCCTATATCCATCACTCTCTTTGGTTCTTCCTGCCTATTACCTTCCCTATATCCATCACTCTCTTTGGTTCTTCCTGCCTGATTACCTTCCCTAAATCCATCACTCTCTTTGGTTCTTCCTGCCTGATTACTTTCCCTATATCCATCACTCTCTTTGGTTCTTCCTGCCTGATTACTTTCCCTATATCCATCACTCTCTTTGGTTCTTCCTGCCTGATTACCTTCCCTATATCCATCACTCTCTTTGGTTCTTCCTGCCTGATTACCTTCCCTATATCCATCACTCTCTTTGGTTCCTTCTCCCTGATTACCTTCCCTAAATCCATCATTCTCTTTGGTTCTTCCTGCCTGATTACCTTCCCTATATCCATCACTCTCTTTGGTTCTTCCTGCCTTATTACCTTCCCTATATCCATCACTCTCTTTGGTTCCTTCTGTCTGATTACCTGCCCTATATCCATCACTCTCTTTGGTACCTTCTGTCTGATTACCTTCCCTATATCCATCACTCTCTTTGGTTCTTCCTGCCTGATTACCTTCCCTAAATCCATCACTCTCTTTGGTTCTTCCTGCCTGATTACCTTCCCTAAATCCATCACTCTCTTTGGTTCTTTCTGCCTGATTACCTTCCCTATATCCATCACTCTCTTTGGTTCTTCCTGCCTGATTACCTTCCCTATATCCATTACTCTCTTTGGTTCTCCCTGCCTGATTACCTTCCCTATATCCATCACTCTCTTTGGTTCTTCCTGCCTTATTACCTTCCCTAAATCCATCACTCTCTTTGGTTCCTTCTGTCTGATTACCTGCCCTATATCCATCACTCTCTTTGGTTCTTCCTGCCTGATTACCTTCCCTATATCCATCACTCTCTTTGGTTCTTCCTGCCTGATTACCTTCCCTATATCCATCACTCTCTTTGGTTCCTTCTGTCTGATTACCTGCCCTATATCCATCACTCTCTTTGGTTCTTCCTGCCTGATTACCTTCCCTATATCCATCACTCTCTTTGGTTCCTTCTGCCTGATTACCTTCCCTAAATCCATCACTCTCTTTGGTTCCGTCTGTCTGATTACCTGCCCTATATCCATCACTCTCTTTGGTTCTTCCTGCCTGATTACCTTCACTATATCCATCACTCTCTTTGGTTCTTCCTGCCTGATTACCTACCCTATATCCATCACTCTCTTTGGTTCTTCCTGCCTGATTACCTTCCCTAATTCCATCACTCTCTTTGGTTCTTCCTGCCTGATTACCTTCCCTATATCCATCATTCTCTTTGGTTCTTCCTGCCTGATTACCTTCCCTATATCCATCACTCTCTTTGGTTCTTCCTGCCTTATTACCTTCCCTATATCCATCACTCTCTTTGGTTCCTTCTGTCTGATTACCTGCCCTATATCCATCACTCTCTTTGGTACCTTCTGTCTGATTACCTTCCCTATATCCATCACTCTCTTTGGTTCTTCCTGCCTGATTACCTTCCCTAAATCCATCACTCTCTTTGGTTCTTCCTGCCTGATTACCTTCCCTAAATCCATCACTCTCTTTGGTTCTTCCTGCCTGATTACCTTCCCTATATCCATCACTCTCTTTGGTTCTTCCTGCCTGATTACCTTCCCTATATCCATTACTCTCTTTGGTTCTCCCTGCCTGATTACCTTCCCTATATCCATCACTCTCTTTGGTTCTTCCTGCCTTATTACCTTCCCTAAATCCATCACTCTCTTTGGTTCCTTCTGTCTGATTACCTGCCCTATATCCATCACTCTCTTTGGTTCTTCCTGCCTGATTACCTTCCCTATATCCATCACTCTCTTTGGTTCTTCCTGCCTGATTACCTTCCCTATATCCATCACTCTCTTTGGTTCCTTCTGTCTGATTACCTGCCCTATATCCATCACTCTCTTTGGTTCTTCCTGCCTGATTACCTTCCCTATATCCATCACTCTCTTTGGTTCCTTCTGCCTGATTACCTTCCCTAAATCCATCACTCTCTTTGGTTCCGTCTGTCTGATTACCTGCCCTATATCCATCACTCTCTTTGGTTCTTCCTGCCTGATTACCTTCCCTATATCCATCACTCTCTTTGGTTCTTCCTGCCTGATTACCTACCCTATATCCATCACTCTCTTTGGTTCTTCCTGCCTGATTACCTTCCCTATATCCATCACTCTCTTTGGTTCTTCCTGCCTTATTACCTTCCCTAAATCCATCACTCTCTTTGGTTCTTCCTGCCTGATTACCTTCCCTATATCCATCACTCTCTTTGGTTCTTCCTGCCTGATTACCTGCCCTATATCCATCACTCTCTTTGGTTCTTCCTGCCTGATTACCTTCCCTATATCCATCACTCTCTTTGGTTCTTCCTGCCTGATTACCTTCCCTATATCCATCACTCTCTTTGGTACCTTCTGTCTGATTACCTTCCCTATATCCATCACTCTCTTTGGTTCTTCCTGCCTGATTACCTTCCCTAAATCCATCACTCTCTTTGGTTCTTCCTGCCTGATAACCTTCCCTAAATCCATCACTCTCTTTGGTTCTTCCTGCCTGATTACCTTCCCTATATCCATCACTCTCTTTGGTTCTTCCTGCCTGATTACCTTGCCTATATCCATTACTCTCTTTGGTTCTCCCTGCCTGATTACCTTCCCTATATCCATCACTCTCTTTGGTTCTTCCTGCCTTATTACCTTCCCTAAATCCATCACTCTCTTTGGTTCCTTCTGTCTGATTACCTGCCCTATATCCATCACTCTCTTTGGTTCTTCCTGCCTGATTACCTTCCCTATATCCATCACTCTCTTTGGTTCTTCCTGCCTGATTACCTTCCCTATATCCATCACTCTCTTTGGTTCCTTCTGTCTGATTACCTGCCCTATATCCATCACTCTCTTTGGTTCTTCCTGCCTGATTACCTTCCCTATATCCAAATCAAAATCAAATCAAATCAAATCAAATCAAATTTTATTTGTCACATACACATGGTTAGCAGATGTTAATGCGAGTGTAGCGAAATGCTTGTGCTTCTAGTTCCGACAATGCAGTAATAACAAGTAATCTAACTAACAATTCCAAAACTACTGTCTTATACACAGTGTAAGGGGAAAAAGAATATGTACATAAGGATATATGAATGAGTGATGGTACAGAGCAGCATAGGCAAGATACAGTAGATGGTATCGGGTACAGTATGTACAAATGAGATGAGTATGTAAACAAAGTGGCATAGTATAGTATAAAGTGGCTAGTGATACATGTATTACATAAGGATACCGTCGATGATATAGAGTACAGTGTATACGTATGCATATGAGATGAATAATGTAGGGTAAGTAACATTTATATAAGGTAGCATTGTTTAAAGTGGCTAGTGATATATTTACATCATTTCCCATCAATTCCCATTATTAAAGTGGCTGGAGTTGAGTCAGTGTCAGTGTGTTGGCAGCAGCCACTCAGTGTTAGTGGTGGCTGTTTAACAGTCTGATGGCCTTGAGATAGAAGCTGTTTTTCAGTCTCTCGGTCCCAGCTTTGATGCACCTGTACTGACCTCGCCTTCTGGATGATAGCGGGGTGAACAGGCAGTGGCTCGGGTGGTTGATGTCCTTGATGATCTTTATGGCCTTCCTGTGACATCGGGTGGTGTAGGTGTCCTGGAGGGCAGGTAGTTTGCCCCCGGTGATGCGTTGTGCAGACCTCACTACCCTCTGGAGAGCCTTACGGTTGAGGGCGGTGCAGTTGCCATACCAGGCGGTGATACAGCCCGCCAGGATGCTCTCGATTGTGCATCTGTAGAAGTTTGTGAGTGCTTTTGGTGACAAGCCGAATTTCTTCAGCCTCCTGAGGTTGAAGAGGCGCTGCTGCGCCTTCTTCACGATGCTGTCTGTGTGAGTGGACCAATTCAGTTTGTCTGTGATGTGTATGCCGAGGAACTTAAAACTTGCTACCCTCTCCACTACTGTTCCATCGATGTGGATAGGGGGGTGTTCCCTCTGCTGTTTCCTGAAGTCCACAATCATCTCCTTAGTTTTGTTGACGTTGAGTGTGAGGTTGTTTTCCTGACACCACACTCCGAGGGCCCTCACCTCCTCCCTGTAGGCCGTCTCATCGTTGTTGGTAATCAAGCCTACCACTGTTGTGTCGTCCGCAAACTTGATGATTGAGTTGGAGGCGTGCGTGGCCACGCAGTCGTGGGTGAACAGGGAGTACAGGAGAGGGCTCAGAACGCAACCTTGTGGGGCCCCAGTGTTGAGGATCAGCGGGGAGGAGATGTTGTTGCCTACCCTCACCACCTGGGGGCGGCCCGTCAGGAAGTCCAGTACCCAGTTGCACAGGGCGGGGTCGAGACCCAGGGTCTCGAGCTTGATGACGAGCTTGGAGGGTACTATGGTGTTGAATGCCGAGCTGTAGTCGATGAACAGCATTCTCACATAGGTATTCCTCTTGTCCAGATGGGTTAGGGCAGTGTGCAGTGTGGTTGAGATTGCATCGTCTGTAGACCTATTTGGGCGGTAAGCAAATTGGAGTGGGTCTAGGGTGTCAGGTAGGGTGGAGGTGATATGGTCCTTGACTAGTCTCTCAAAGCACTTCATGATGACGGATGTGAGTGCTACGGGGCGGTAGTCATTTAGCTCAGTTACCTTAGCTTTCTTGGGAACAGGAACAATGGTGGCCCTCTTGAAGCATGTGGGAACAGCAGACTGGTATAGGGATTGATTGAATATGTCCGTAAACACACCGGCCAGCTGGTCTGCGCATGCTCTGAGGGCGCGGCTGGGGATGCCATCTGGGCCTGCAGCCTTGCGAGGGTTAACACGTTTAAATGTCTTACTCACCTCGGCTGCAGTGAAGGAGAGACCGCATGTTTTCGTTGCAGGCCGTGTCAGTGGCACTGTATTGTCCTCAAAGCGGGCAAAAAAGTTATTTAGTCTGCCTGGGAGCAAGACATCCTGGTCCGTGACTGGGCTGGGTTTCTTCCTGTAGTCCGTGATTGCCTGTAGACCCTGCCACATGCCTCTTGTGTCTGAGCCGTTGAATTGAGATTCTACTTTGTCTCTGTACTGGCGCTTAGCTTGTTTGATAGCCTTGCGGAGGGAATAGCTGCACTGTTTGTATTCGGTCATGTTACCAGACACCTTGCCCTGATTAAAAGCAGTGGTTCGCGCTTTCAGTTTCACACGAATGCTGCCATCAATCCACGGTTTCTGGTTAGGGAATGTTTTAATCGTTGCTATGGGAACGACATCTTCAACGCACGTTCTAATGAACTCGCACACCGAATCAGCGTATTCGTCAATGTTGTTATCTGACGCAATACGAAACATCTCCCAGTCCACGTGATGGAAGCAGTCTTGGAGTGTGGAGTCAGCTTGGTCGGACCAGCGTTGGACAGACCTCAGCGTGGGAGCCTCTTGTTTTAGTTTCTGTCTGTAGGCAGGGATCAACAAAATGGAGTCGTGGTCAGCTTTTCCGAAAGGGGGGCGGGGCAGGGCCTTATATGCGTCGCGGAAGTTAGAGTAACAATGGTCCAAGGTCTTTCCTCCCCTGGTTGCGCAATCGATATGCTGATAAAATTTGGGGAGTCTTGTTTTCAGATTAGCCTTGTTAAAATCCCCAGCTACAATGAATGCAGCCTCCGGATAAATTGTTTCCAGTTTGCAGAGAGTTAAATAAAGTTCGTTCAGAGCCATCGATGTGTCTGCTTGGGGGGGGATATATACGGCTGTGATTATAATCGAAGAGAATTCTCTTGGTAGATAATGCGGTCTACATTTGATTGTGAGGAATTCTAAATCAGGTGAACAGAAGGATTTGAGTTCCTGTATGTTTCTTTCATCGCACCATGTCACGTTAGTCATAAGGCATACGCCCCCGCCCCTCTTTTTACCAGAAAGATGTTTTTTCCTGTCTGCGCGATGCGTGGAGAAACCTGTTGGCTGCACCGCTTCGGATAGCGTCTCTCCAGTAAGCCACGTTTCCGTGAAGCAAAGAACGTTACAGTCTCTGATGTCCCTCTGGAATGCTACCCTTGCTCGGATTTCATCAACCTTGTTGTCAAGAGACTGGACATTGGCAAGAAGAATGCTAGGGAGTGGTGTGCGCTGTGCCCGTCTCCGGAGTCTGACCAGAAGACCGCCTCGTTTCCCTCTCTTTCGGAGTCGTTTTTTTGGGTCGCTGCATAGGATCCACTCCGTTGTCCTGTTTGTAAGGCAGAACACAGGATCCGCGTCGCGAAAAACATATTCTTGGTCGTACTGATGGTGAGTTGATGCTGATCTTATATTCAGTAGTTCTTCTCGACTGTATGTAATGAAACCTAAGATGACCTGGGGTACTAATGTAAGAAATAACACGTAAAAAAACAAAAAACTGCATAGTTTCCTAGGAACGCGAAGCGAGGCGGCCATCTCTGTCGGCGCCTATAACAGAAGACTCTCTTTGGTTCCTTCTGCCTGATTACCTTCCCTAAATCCATCACTCTCTTTGGTTCCGTCTGTCTGATTACCTGCCCTATATCCATCACTCTCTTTGGTTCTTCCTGCCTGATTACCTACCCTATATCCATCACTCTCTTTGGTTCTTCCTGCCTGATTACCTTCCCTAATTCCATCACTCTCTTTGGTTCTTCCTGCCTGATTACCTTCCCTATATCCATCATTCTCTTTGGTTCTTCCTGCCTGATTACCTTCCCTATATCCATCACTCTCTTTGGTTCTTCCTGCCTTATTACCTTCCCTATATCCATCACTCTCTTTGGTTCCTTCTGTCTGATTACCTGCCCTATATCCATCACTCTCTTTGGTACCTTCTGTCTGATTACCTTCCCTATATCCATCACTCTCTTTGGTTCTTCCTGCCTGATTACCTTCCCTAAATCCATCACTCTCTTTGGTTCTTCCTGCCTGATTACCTTCCCTAAATCCATCACTCTCTTTGGTTCTTCCTGCCTGATTACCTTCCCTATATCCATCACTCTCTTTGGTTCTTCCTGCCTGATTACCTTCCCTATATCCATTACTCTCTTTGGTTCTCCCTGCCTGATTACCTTCCCTATATCCATCACTCTCTTTGGTTCTTCCTGCCTTATTACCTTCCCTAAATCCATCACTCTCTTTGGTTCCTTCTGTCTGATTACCTGCCCTATATCCATCACTCTCTTTGGTTCTTCCTGCCTGATTACCTTCCCTATATCCATCACTCTCTTTGGTTCTTCCTGCCTGATTACCTTCCCTATATCCATCACTCTCTTTGGTTCCTTCTGTCTGATTACCTGCCCTATATCCATCACTCTCTTTGGTTCTTCCTGCCTGATTACCTTCCCTATATCCATCACTCTCTTTGGTTCCTTCTGCCTGATTACCTTCCCTAAATCCATCACTCTCTTTGGTTCCGTCTGTCTGATTACCTGCCCTATATCCATCACTCTCTTTGGTTCTTCCTGCCTGATTACCTTCCCTATATCCATCACTCTCTTTGGTTCTTCCTGCCTGATTACCTACCCTATATCCATCACTCTCTTTGGTTCTTCCTGCCTGATTACCTTCCCTAATTCCATCACTCTCTTTGGTTCTTCCTGCCTGATTACCTTCCCTATATCCATCACTCTCTTTGGTTCTTCCTGCCTGATTACCTGCCCTATATCCATCACTCTCTTTGGTTCTTCCTGCCTGATTACCTTCCCTATATCCATCACTCTCTTTGGTTCTTCCTGCCTGATTACCTTCCCTATATCCATCACTCTCTTTGCCTGATTACCTTCCCTATATCCATCACTCTCTTTGGTTCTTCCTGCCTGATTACCTTCCCTATATCCATCACTCTCTTTGGTTCTTCCTGCCTGATTACCTGCCCTAATTCCATCACTCTCTTTGGTTCTTCCTGCCTGATTACCTTCCCTATATCCATCACTCTCTTTGGTTCTTCCTGCCTGATTACCTGCCCTATATCCATCACTCTCTTTGGTTCTTCCTGCCTGATTACCTTCCCTAATTCCATCACTCTCTTTGGTTCTTCCTGCCTGATTACCTTCCCTATATCCATCACTCTCTTTGGTTCTTCCTGCCTGATTACCTGCCCTATATCCATCACTCTCTTTGGTTCTTCCTGCCTGATTACCTTCCCTATATCCATCACTCTCTTTGGTTCTTCCTGCCTGATTACCTTCCCTATATCCATCACTCTCTTTGGTTCTTCCTGCCTGATTACCTTCCCTATATCCATCACTCTCTTTGGTTCTTCCTGCCTTATTACCTTCCCTATATCCATCACTCTCTTTGGTTCCTTCTGTCTGATTACCTGCCCTATATCCATCACTCTCTTTGGTTCTTCCTGCCTGATTACCTTCCCTATATCCATCACTCTCTTTGGTTCTTCCTGCCTGATTACCTTCCCTAAATCCATCACTCTCTTTTTTTCTTCCTGCCTGATTACCTTCCCTATATCCATCACTCTCTTTGGTTCTTCCTGCCTGATTACCTTCCCTATATCCATCACTCTCTTTGGTTCTTCTTGCCTGATTACCTTCCCTATATCCATTACTCTCTTTGGTTCTTCCTGCCTGATTACCTTTCCTATATCCATCACTCTCTTTGGATCTTCCTGCCTTATTACCTTCCCTAAATCCATCACTCTCTTTGGTTCTTCCTGCCTGATTACCTTCCCTATATCCATCACTCTCTTTGGTTCTTCCTGCCTGATTACCTTCCCTATATCCATCACTCTCTTTGGTTCTTCCTGCCTGATTACCTTCCCTATATCCATTACTCTCTTTGGTTCTTCCTGCCTGATTACCTTTCCTATATCCATCACTCTCTTTGGATCTTCCTGCCTTATTACCTTCCCTAAATCCATCACTCTCTTTGGTTCCTTCTGTCTGATTACCTGCCCTATATCCATCACTCTCTTTGGTTCTTCCTGCCTGATTACCTTCCCTATATCCATCACTCTCTTTGGTTCCTTCTGTCTGATTACCTGCCCTATATCCATCACTCTCTTTGGTTCTTCCTGCCTGATTACCTTCCCTATATCCATCACTCTCTTTGGTTCTTCCTGCCTGATTACCTGCCCTATATCCATCACTCTCTTTGGTTCTTCCTGCCTGATTACCTTCCCTATATCCATCACTCTCTTTGGTTCTTCCTGCCTGATTACCTTCCCTAAATCCATCACTCTCTTTTTTTCTTCCTGCCTGATTACCTTCCCTATATCCATCACTCTCTTTGGTTCTTCCTGCCTGATTACCTTCCCTATATCCATCACTCTCTTTGGTTCTTCCTGCCTGATTACCTTGCCTATATCCATTACTCTCTTTGGTTCTCCCTGCCTGATTACCTTCCCTATATCCATCACTCTCTTTGGTTCTTCCTGCCTTATTACCTTCCCTAAATCCATCACTCTCTTTGGTTCCTTCTGTCTGATTACCTGCCCTATATCCATCACTCTCTTTGGTTCTTCCTGCCTGATTACCTTCCCTATATCCATCACTCTCTTTGGTTCTTCCTGCCTGATTACCTTCCCTATATCCATCACTCTCTTTGGTTCCTTCTGTCTGATTACCTGCCCTATATCCATCACTCTCTTTGGTTCTTCCTGCCTGATTACCTTCCCTATATCCATCACTCTCTTTGGTTCCTTCTGCCTGATTACCTTCCCTAAATCCATCACTCTCTTTGGTTCCGTCTGTCTGATTACCTGCCCTATATCCATCACTCTCTTTGGTTCTTCCTGCCTGATTACCTACCCTATATCCATCACTCTCTTTGGTTCTTCCTGCCTGATTACCTTCCCTAATTCCATCACTCTCTTTGGTTCTTCCTGCCTGATTACCTTCCCTATATCCATCATTCTCTTTGGTTCTTCCTGCCTGATTACCTTCCCTATATCCATCACTCTCTTTGGTTCTTCCTGCCTTATTACCTTCCCTATATCCATCACTCTCTTTGGTTCCTTCTGTCTGATTACCTGCCCTATAGCCATCACTCTCTTTGGTACCTTCTGTCTGATTACCTTCCCTATATCCATCACTCTCTTTGGTTCTTCCTGCCTGATTACCTTCCCTAAATCCATCACTCTCTTTGGTTCTTCCTGCCTGATTACCTTCCCTAAATCCATCACTCTCTTTGGTTCTTCCTGCCTGATTACCTTCCCTATATCCATCACTCTCTTTGGTTCTTCCTGCCTGATTACCTTCCCTATATCCATTACTCTCTTTGGTTCTCCCTGCCTGATTACCTTCCCTATATCCATCACTCTCTTTGGTTCTTCCTGCCTTATTACCTTCCCTAAATCCATCACTCTCTTTGGTTCCTTCTGTCTGATTACCTGCCCTATATCCATCACTCTCTTTGGTTCTTCCTGCCTGATTACCTTCCCTATATCCATCACTCTCTTTGGTTCTTCCTGCCTGATTACCTTCCCTATATCCATCACTCTCTTTGGTTCCTTCTGTCTGATTACCTGCCCTATATCCATCACTCTCTTTGGTTCTTCCTGCCTGATTACCTTCCCTATATCCATCACTCTCTTTGGTTCCTTCTGCCTGATTACCTTCCCTAAATCCATCACTCTCTTTGGTTCCGTCTGTCTGATTACCTGCCCTATATCCATCACTCTCTTTGGTTCTTCCTGCCTGATTACCTTCCCTATATCCATCACTCTCTTTGGTTCTTCCTGCCTGATTACCTACCCTATATCCATCACTCTCTTTGGTTCTTCCTGCCTGATTACCTTCCCTAATTCCATCACTCTCTTTGGTTCTTCCTGCCTGATTACCTTCCCTATATCCATCACTCTCTTTGGTTCTTCCTGCCTGATTACCTGCCCTATATCCATCACTCTCTTTGGTTCTTCCTGCCTGATTACCTTCCCTATATCCATCACTCTCTTTGGTTCTTCCTGCCTGATTACCTTCCCTATATCCATCACTCTCTTTGGTTCTTCCTGCCTGATTACCTTCCCTATATCCATCACTCTCTTTGGTTCTTCCTGCCTGATTACCTGCCCTAATTCCATCACTCTCTTTGGTTCTTCCTGCCTGATTACCTTCCCTATATCCATCACTCTCTTTGGTTCTTCCTGCCTGATTACCTGCCCTATATCCATCACTCTCTTTGGTTCTTCCTGCCTGATTACCTTCCCTAATTCCATCACTCTCTTTGGTTCTTCCTGCCTGATTACCTTCCCTATATCCATCACTCTCTTTGGTTCTTCCTGCCTGATTACCTGCCCTATATCCATCACTCTCTTTGGTTCTTCCTGCCTGATTACCTTCCCTATATCCATCACTCTCTTTGGTTCTTCCTGCCTGATTACCTTCCCTATATCCATCACTCTCTTTGGTTCTTCCTGCCTGATTACCTTCCCTATATCCATCACTCTCTTTGGTTCTTCCTGCCTTATTACCTTCCCTATATCCATCACTCTCTTTGGTTCCTTCTGTCTGATTACCTGCCCTATATCCATCACTCTCTTTGGTTCTTCCTGCCTGATTACCTTCCCTATATCCATCACTCTCTTTGGTTCTTCCTGCCTGATTACCTTCCCTAAATCCATCACTCTCTTTTTTTCTTCCTGCCTGATTACCTTCCCTATATCCATCACTCTCTTTGGTTCTTCCTGCCTGATTACCTTCCCTATATCCATCACTCTCTTTGGTTCTTCTTGCCTGATTACCTTCCCTATATCCATTACTCTCTTTGGTTCTTCCTGCCTGATTACCTTTCCTATATCCATCACTCTCTTTGGATCTTCCTGCCTTATTACCTTCCCTAAATCCATCACTCTCTTTGGTTCTTCCTGCCTGATTACCTTCCCTATATCCATCACTCTCTTTGGTTCTTCCTGCCTGATTACCTTCCCTATATCCATCACTCTCTTTGGTTCTTCCTGCCTGATTACCTTCCCTATATCCATTACTCTCTTTGGTTCTTCCTGCCTGATTACCTTTCCTATATCCATCACTCTCTTTGGATCTTCCTGCCTTATTACCTTCCCTAAATCCATCACTCTCTTTGGTTCCTTCTGTCTTATTACCTGCCCTATATCCATCACTCTCTTTGGTTCTTCCTGCCTGATTACCTTCCCTATATCCATCACTCTCTTTGGTTCTTCCTGCCTGATTACCTTCCCTATATCCATCACACTCTTTGGTTCCTTCTGTCTGATTACCTGCCCTATATCCATCACTCTCTTTGGTTCTTCCTGCCTGATTACCTTCCCTATATCCATCACTCTCTTTGGTTCCTTCTGCCTGATTACCTTCCCTAAATCCATCACTCTCTTTGGTTCTTTCTGTCTGATTACCTGCCCTATATCCATCACTCTCTTTGGTTCTTCCTGCCTGATTACCTTCCCTATATCCATCACTCTCTTTGGTTCTTCCTGCCTGATTACCTTCCCTATATCCATCACTCTCTTTGGTTCTTCCTGCCTGATTACCTTCCCTAAATCCATCACTCTCTTTGGTTCTTCCTGCCTGATTACCTTCCCTATATCCATCACCCCCTTTGGTTCTTCCTGCCTGTTTACCTCCCTATATCCATCACCCTCTTTGGATCTTCCTGTCTGATTACCTTCCCTAATTCCATCACTCTCTTTGGTTCTTCCTGTCTTATTACCTTCCCTAAATCCATCACTCTCTTTGGTTCTTCCTGTCTGATTACCTTCCCTATATCCATCACTCTCTTTGGTTCTTCCTGCCTGATTACCTTCCCTATATCCATCACCCTCTTTGGTTCTTCCTGCCTGTTTACCTTCCCTATATCCATCACTCTCTTTGGTTCTTCCTGCCTGTTTACCTTCCCTATATCCATCACTCCCTTTGGTTCTTTCCCCAGGGATTTATTGATTCTGTTGCGTTGTTTCATGTCTGTCAGCTACCCTTGTTTCTTGTTTTGTTCCTTGTGTTATGTATTATTAAAGTCACTCCCTGTACTTGCTTCCAAACTCCCAGTGTTATGATGGTGCCGCAGGTGATGGCGTTTTATGGGCTCCTAACCAACTGTGCTATTTTGTTTGTTTAAAAAAAAAATTGTAACTCATTTGGTACACAATGTTGCTGCTACCGTCTCTTATGACCGAAAATAGCTTCTGGACATCAGAACAGCGATGACAAAGGTTTTTTTCTTTAGTTAGTCCGACGTGAAGGATCTATACTAATCCCCGTCACCAGTGTGAAGAAAAGACAGACAAAGGGAGAGGACGGCAAGGTGCCTTGTAAGAATTTGCCAACAGTAGGTAAACCATCATTACCCTCAATAGTATTGGCCAATGTGCAATCATTGGAAAACAATGATTAAGACTATCCTACCAACGGGACATAAAAACGTTAATATCTTACCAATCTATCTTATTCTATCTTATTCGTTCAGATGTGGCTGAACGACGACATAGATAATATAGAGCTGGCTGGGTTTTCCATGCATCAGCAGGACAGAGCAGCTATGTCTGGTAAGATGAGGTGCGGAGGTGTGTGTCTATTTGTCAATAACTGCTGGTGCGCAATGACTAATATTAAATCAGTCTTGAGGTATTGCTCACCTAAGGTAGAATGTATTCATCTATATTCCTGGTCTGTGTATGGAAAAACGATAGGAGTTTAAGACTTGGTGTTGAATTTAGGAACCAGGAAGTTATATGGGAGGATGCTCATCAGACAGGCTCCACCCCACCAGGAAGTTATATGGAGGATGCTTATCAGACAGGCTCCACCCCACCAGGAAGTTATATGGGAGGATGCTCATCAGACAGGCTCCACCCCACCAGGAAGTTATATGGAAGATGCTCATTAGACAGGCTCCACCTCACCAGGAGTTATATGGGAGGATGCTCATCAGACAGGCTCCACCCCACCAGGAAGTTATATGGGAGGATGCTCATCAGACAGGCTCCACCCAACCAGGAAGTTATATGGGAGGATGCTCATCAGACAGGCTCCACCTCACCAGGAAGTTATATGGGAGGATGCTCATCAGATAGGCTCCGTCCCACCAGGAGTTATATGGAGGATGCTCATCAGACAGGCTCCACCCCACCAGGAAGTTATATGGGAGGATGCTCATCAGACAGGCTCTGCACCGAGATAAACTTATATGGGAGGATGCTCATCAGAGAGGCTCCACCTCACCAGGAAGTTATATGGGAGGAAGCTCATCAGACAGGCTCCACCCCACCAGGAAGTTATATGGGAGGATGCTCATCAGACAGGCTCCACCCCACCAGGAAGTTATATGGGAGGATGCTCATCAGACAGGCTCCACCCCACCAGGAAGTTATATGGGAGGATGCTCATCAGACAGGCTCCACCCCACCAGGAGTTATATGGGAGGATGCTCATCAGACAGGCTCCACCCCACCAGGAAGCTATATGGAGGATGCTCATCAGACAGGCTCCACCCCACCAGGAAGCTATATGCAGGATGCTCATCAGACAGGCTCCACCTCACCAGGAAGTTATATGGAAGATGCTCATCAGACAGGCTCTGCACCGAGATGAACTTATATGGGAGGATGCTCATCAGACAGGCTCCACCTCACCAGGAAGTTATATGGGAGGATGGTCATAAGACAGGCTCCACCCCACCAGGAAGTTATATGGAGGATACTCATCAGACAGGCTCCACCCCACCAGGAAGCTATATGGGAGGATGCTCATCAGACAGGCTCCACCCCACCAGGAGTTATATGGAGGATGCTCATCAGACAGGCTCCACCCCACCAGGAAGTTATATGGAGGATGCTCATCAGACAGGCTCCACCCCACTAGGAAGTTATATGGGAGGACGCTCATAAGACAGGCTCCACCCCACCAGGAAGCTACATGGAGGATGCTCATAAGACAGGCTCCACCCCACCAGGAAGCTATATGGAGGATGCTCATCAGACAGGCTCCACCTCACCAGGAAGTTATATGGAGGATGCTCATCAGACAGGCTCCACCCCACCAGGAAGTTATATGGGAGGATGCTCATAAGACAGGCTCCACCCCACCAGGAAGCTATATGGAGGATGCTCATCAGACAGGCTCCACCTCACCAGGAAGTTATATGGGAGGATGCTCATAAGACAGGCTCCACCCCACAAGGAAGTTATATGGAAGATGCTCATCAGACAGGCTCCACCTCACCAGGAAGTTATATGGATGATACTCATCAGACAGGCTCCACCTCACCAGGAAGTTATATGGAAGATGCTCATCAGACAGGCTCCACCTCACCAGGAAGTTATATGGAAGATGCTCAACAGACAGGCTCTGCACCGAGATGAACTTATATGGGAGGATGCTCATCAGACAGGCTCCACCTCACCAGGAAGTTATATGGGAGGATGCTCATAACACAGGCTCCACCCCACCAGGAAGTTATATGGGAGGATGCTCATCAGACAGGCTCCACCCCACCAGGAAGCTATATGGAGGATGCTCATCAGACAGGCTCCGTCCCACCAGGAAGTTATATGGGAGGATGCTCATCAGACAGGCTCCGTCCCACCAGGAAGTGAGTGTGTTGACTAGTCCACCTGTGCTTGCTGACCCAGATTTCCAGGACCCTTTTATTCCGCACGTTGATGCCTCTGAAGAGGGAGGTGTGTTATACCAAGGACAAAGTGGTAAACTGACAGTCATTGGATATGTCTCCTCACCCTGACACAAACAGAGAGAAACTATCACCTTCACTCTGGGAAACTGGAATTCTTGGCCCTCAAATGGGCATTGACTGAGCGGTTCTGAGATGACCTCCTTCATGCTCCCTCTGTGACAGTGTACAAGGATAATAACCCCTTCACATACACTATGTACGAACTACAGTGAGACTGAATGCCACCGGTCATCGTTGGTTAGCAAAGCTGTCTGAATTTCAATGTCACTCTGAATTATTGTCTTGGAAAGGTAAACACTGACTCAAACTTTCTGTCACATTCTCCTTTGCATGCTGAACATTACATGGAAGAGTGCACAGAGAAACACTCACCTGAGACGGCAAAAGCAACACTCAATAAGGTTCAGGCACAACGGCATGACTGTGTTTCTTGGATATCCACAGTCCCACTAAGGCCATCAGTGCAAGAGGAGCTGTCAAGGTCGGGGGGGGGGGGTGGGGAGGAGTTACAGACTGACTGTCTCCATACCATCTCATAAAGGCTCAGTTAAAGATGCAGCTGTATGGAGGGGTATTGGAACTGAAAAGGCGAAGGACTCAAGCCAAAACCAACAGAATGTCAACAGCAGTCATGCCAAGTTAAACAGTTACTGCAAGAGTGGAACAGGCTCCATGTCTCACCAGATGGATTATTACAAAGGAAAACAGCAAAAAGGACACAAGTTGACGTACCAAGTCAGTATAGAACACTGATTTACAAGGAACTTACACACTGAAATGGCCCATCTAGGAACAGGAAGAGTGTTGAGCACGAGAAGGCTTTTATTGGCCGAGCATGCAACATGACATTGAACACTTTATCACTAAAGTGTGTAAGTGTGTCAAGCAAAAGGAACCCAGTGTAATAACTAGGGCCCCAATGCAACATGTACGAGCTACAGCTCCTTTTCAGATGATTTCAATTGACTATGTGCATTTGGAGAAAAGCAGAGGGGGCTACGAGTCTATTTGAGTTATTTTAGATCACAAGCCCCCAGCACAAAATAAGGCAGCAAAACAACTGCATCAAAAAGCTTTGGGGATTTTTTCCCAGAGTTCGGATTTGTGTCAAAAATCCATCAAGATCAGAGAAGAAAGTTTTAAAATCAGATATTCAGAGCCTTGCAGAACTGAGAGGACTGTTAATTAGGGGACTGTTACTGAGGGAACTGTTACTGAGGGGACTGTTACTGAGAGGACTGTTACTGAGGGGACTGTTACTGAGGGGACTGTTACTGCCAGTGAAAATCAGATATTCAGAGCCTTGCAGAACTGAGAGGACTGTTACTGATGGGACTGTTACTGAGGGGACTGTTACTGAGGGGACTGTTACTGAGGGGACTGTTACTGAGGGGACTGTTACTGAGGGAACTGTTACTGAGGGGACAGTTGCTGAAGGGACTATTACTGAGAGGACCATTACTGAGGGGACTGTTGCTGAGGGGACTGTTACTGAGGGGACTGTTAATGAGGGGACTGTTACTGAGGGGACTGTTACTGAGGGGACTGTTACTGAGGGGACTGTTACTGAGAGGACCGTTACTGAGGGGACTGTTACTGAGGGGACTGTTACTGAGGGGACTGTTACTGAGGGGACTGTGAATTAGGGGACTGTTACTGAGGGGACTGTTAATTAGGGGACTGTTACTGAGGGGACTGTTAATTAGGGGACTGTTACTGAGGGAACTGTTACTGAGGGGACTGTTACTGAGGGGACTGTTACTGAGGGGACTGTTACTGAGGGGACTGTTACTGCCAGTGAAAATCAGATATTCAGAGCCTTGCAGAACTGAGAGGACTGTTACTGATGGGACTGTTACTGATGGGACTGTTACTGAGGGGACTGTTACTGAGGGGACTGTTACTGAGGGGACTGTTACTGAGGGAACTGTTACTGAGGGGACTGTTACTGAAGGGACTATTACTGAGAGGACCGTTACTGAGGGGACTGTTGCTGAGGGGACTGTTACTGAGGGGACTGTTCATGAGGGGACTGTTACTGAGGGGACTGTTACTGAGGGGACTGTTACTGAGGGGACCGTTACTGAGAGGACCGTTACTGAGGGGACTGTTACTGAGGGGACTGTTACTGAGGGGTCTGTTACTTTCTTGTGAAAATCAGATATTCAGAGCCTTGCAGAACTGAGAGGACTGTTACTGAGGGGACTGTTACTGCCAGTGAAAATCAGATATTCAGAGCCTTGCAGAACTGAGAGGACCGTTACTGAGGGGACTGTTACTGAGGGGACTGTTACTGAGGGGTCTGTTACTGCCAGTGAAAATCAGATATTCATAGCCTTGCAGAACTGAGGGGACTGTTACTGAGGGGACTGTTACTGCCAGTGAAAATCAGATATTCAGAGCCTTGCAGAACTGAGAGGACTGTTACTGATGGGACTGTTACTGAGGGGACTGTTACTAAGGGGACTGTTACTGAGGGGACTGTTACTGCCAGTGAAAATCAGATATTCAGAGCCTTGCAGAACTGAGAGGACTGTTACTGAGGGGACTGTTACTGGGGGGACTGTTACTGGGGGACTGTTACTGAGGGGACTGTTACTGAGGGGACTGTTACTGAGGGGACTGTTACTGGGGGGACTGTTACTGAGGGGACTGTTACTGAGGGGACTGTTACTGAGAGGACCGTTACTGAGGGGACTGTTACTGAGGGGACTGTTACTGAGGGGACTGTTACTGCCAGTGAAAATCAGATATTCAGAGCCTTGCAGAACTGAGAGGACTGTTACTGAGAGGAATGTTACTGAGGGGACTGTTACTGAGAGGACTGTTACTGCCAGTGAAAATCAGATATTCAGGGCCTTGCATAACTGAGAGGACTGTTACTGAGAGGAATGTTACTGAGGGCACTGTTACTGAGAGGACTGTTACTGCCAGTGAAAATCAGATATTCAGAGCCTTGCAGAACTGAGAGGACTGTTACTGAGGGGACTGTTACTGAGGGTGATACGGAACCGCTATTATCTTTACATTTTTAGAACACACTCAAGAACCTCCAGAAGCTAACCAGCTAACTGGCTACAAGCTATTTAGTCATTGTTAGTTTTCTAACCTGGATAACACTCGCCAGTCCAGCTTCCCTACCCCATCCACCGCTGCCCCTTGGACACTGATCACTTGGCTACATAGCTGATGCATGCTGGACTGTCCATTAATCACGGTAATCCATTCTGCTTGTTTATGTTTTATCTGTCGGCCCCAGCCGCACTTAGGCTCTGTGTGTAGTTAATCCGAGCCCCCTCTGCCTAGTCAATCGCCATTCTACCTGCTGTTGTTGTGCTAGCTGATTAGCTGTTGTTGTCTCACCTACTGTTTTAGCTAGCTCTCCCAATTCAACACCTGTGATTACTGTATGCCTCGCTGTATGTCTCTCTCAAATGTCAATATGCCTTGTGTACTGTTGTGCAGGTTAGTTATCATTGTTTTAGTTTACAATGGAGCCCCTAGTTCCACTCTTTATACCCCTGATACCTCCTTTGTCCCACCCCCCACACATGCGGTGACCTCACCCATTACAACCAGCATGTCCAGAGATACAACCTCTCTCATCATCACCCAGTGCCTGGGCTTACCTCCGCTGTACCCGCACCCCACCATACCCCTGTTTGCGCATTATGCCCTGAATATATTCTACCATGCCCAGAAACCTGCTCCTCTTATTCTCTGTCCCCAACGCCCTAGGCGACCAGTTTTGATAGCCTTCAGCCGCACCCTCATACTACTCCTTCTCTGTTCCGCGGGTGATGTGGAGGTAAACCCAGGCCCTGCATGTCCCCAGGCACCCTCATTTGTTGACTTCTGTGATCGAAAAAGCCTTGGTTTCATGCATGTCAACATCAGAAGCCTCCTCCCTAAGTGTGTCTTACTCACTGCTCTAGCACACTCTGCTAACCCTGATGTCCTTGCCGTGTCTGAATCCTGGCTCAGGAAGGCCACCAAAAATTCTGAGATTTCCATACCCAACTATAACATCTTCCGTCAAGATAGAACTGCCAAAGGGGGAGGAGTTGCAGTCTACTGCAGAGATAGCCTGCAAAGTAATGTCATACTTTCCAGGTCCATACCCAAACAGTTCGAACTACTAATTTTGAAAATTACTCTCTCCAGAAATAAGTCTCTCACTGTTGCCGCCTGCTACCGACCCCCCTCAGCTCCCAGCTGTGCCCTGGACACCATTTGTGAATTGATCGCCCCCCATCTAGCTTCAGAGTTTGTTCTGTTAGGTGACCTAAACTGGGATATGCTTAACACCCCGGCAGTCCTACAATCTAAGCTAGATGCCCTCAATCTCACTCAAATCATCAAGGAACCCACCAGGTACAACCCTAACTCTGTAAACAAGGGCACCCTCATTGACGTCATCCTGACCAACTGGCCCTCCAAATACACTTCCGCTGTCTACAACCAGGATCTCAGCGATCACTGCCTCATTGCCTGTATCCGCTACGGAGCCGCAGTCAAACGACTACCCCTCATCACTGTCAAACGCTCCCTAAAACACTTCTGTGAGCAGGCCTTTCTAATCGACCTGGCCCGGGTATCCTGGAAGGACATTGACCTCATCCCGTCAGTTGAGGATGCCTGGTCTTTCTTTAAAAGTAACTTCCTCACCATTTTAGATAAGCATGCTCCGTTCAAAAAATGCAGAACTAAGAACAGATATAGCCCCTGGTTCACTCCAGACCTGACTGCCCTCGACCAGCACAAAAACATCCTGTGGCGGACTGCACTAACATCGAATAGTCCCCGCGATATGCAACTGTTCAGGGAAGTCAGGAACCAATACACACAGTCAGTCAGGAAAGCTAAAGCCAACTTCTTCAGGCAGAAGTTTGCATCCTGTAGCTCCAACTCCAAAAAGTTCTGGGACACTGTGAAGTCCATGGAGAACAAGAGCACCTCCTCCCAGCTGCCCACTGCACTGAGGCTAGGTAACACGGTCACCACCTATAAATCCATGATTATCGAAAACTTCAACAAGCATTTCTCAACGGCTGGCCATGCCTTCCGCCTGGCTACTCCAACCTCGGCCAACAGCTCCCCCCCCCCCCCCGCAGCTACTCGCCCAAGCCTCTCCAGGTTCTCCTTTACCCAAATCCAGATAGCAGATGTTCTGAAAGAGCTGCAAAACCTGGACCCGTACAAATCAGCTGGGCTTGACAATCTGGACCCTCTATTCCTGAAACTATCCGCCGCCATTGTCGCAACCCCTATTACCAGCCTGTTCAACCTCTCTTTCATATCATCTGAGATCCCCAAGGATTGGAAAGCTGCCGCAGTCATCCCCCTCTTCAAAGGGGGCGACACCCTGGACCCAAACTGTTACAGACCTATATCCATCCTGCCCTGCCTATCTAAGGTCTTTGAAATCCAAGTCAACAAACAGGTCACTGACCATCTTGAATCCCACCGTACCTTCTCCGCTGTGCAATCTGGTTTCCGAGCCGGTCACGGCTGTACCTCAGCCACGCTCAAGGTACTAAACGATATCATAACCGCCATCGATAAAAGACAGTACTGTGCAGCCGTCTTCATCGACCTTGCCAAGGCTTTCGACTCTGTCAATCACCATATTCTTATCGGCAGACTCAGTAGCCTCGGTTTTTCGGATGACTGCCTTGCCTGGTTCACCAATTACTTTGCAGACAGAGTTCAGTGTGTCAAATCGGAGGGCATGCTGTCCGGTCCTCTGGCAGTCTCTATGGGGGTGCCACAGGGTTCAATTCTCGGGCCGACTCTTTTCTCTGTATATATCAATGATGTTTCTCATGCTGCGGGCGATTCCCTGATCCACCTCTACGCAGACGACACCATTCTATATACTTCCGGCCCGTCCTTGGACACTGTGCTATCTAACCTCCAAACGAGCTTCAATGCCATACAGCACTCCTTCCGTGGCCTCCAACTGCTCTTAAACGCTAGTAAAACCAAATGCATGCTTTTCAACCGTTCGCTGCCTGCACCCGCACGCCTGACCAGCATCACCACCCTGGATGGTTCCGACCTTGAATATGTGGACATCTATAAGTACCTAGGTGTCTGGCTAGACTCTAAACTCTCCTTCCAGACCCATATCAAACATCTCCAATCGAAAATCAAATCAAGAGTCGGCTTTCTATTCCGCAACAAAGCCTCCTTCACTCACGCCGCCAAACTTACCCTAGTAAAACTGACTATCCTACCGATCCTCGACTTCGGCGATGTCATCTACAAAATTGCTTCCAACACTCTACTCAGCAAACTGGATGCAGTTTATCACAGTGCCATCCGTTTTGTCACTAAAGCACCTTATACCACCCACCACTGCGACTTGTATGCTCTAGTCGGCTGGCCCTCGCTACATATTCGTCGCCAGACCCACTGGCTCCAGGTCATCTACAAGTCCATGCTAGGTAAAGCTCCGCCTTATCTCAGTTCACTGGTTACGATGGCAACACCCATCCGTAGCACGCGCTCCAGCAGGTGTATCTCACTGATCATCCCTAAAGCCAACACCTCATTTGGCCGCCTTTCGTTCCAGTTCTCTGCTGCCTGTGACTGGAACGAATTGCAAAAATCGCTGAAGTTGGAGACTTTTATCTCCCTCACCAACTTCAAACATCTGCTATCTGAGCAGCTAACCGATCGCTGCAGCTGTACATAGTCTATTGGTAAATAGCCCACCCATTTTCACCTACCTCATCCCCATACTGTTTTCATTTATTTATTTTTCTGCTCTTTTGCACACCAATATCTCTACCTGTACATAACCATCTGATTATTTATCACTCCAGTGTTAATCTGCATAATTGTAATTATTTGCCTACCTTCTCATGCCTTTTGCACACAATGTATATATAGACTCCCCTTTTTTCTACTGTGTTATTGACTTGTTAATTGTTTACTCCATGTGTAACTCTGTGTTGTCTGTTCACACTGCTATGCCTTATCTTGGCCAGGTTGCAGTTGCAAATGAGAACTTGTTCTCAACTAGCCTACCTGGTTAAATAAAGGTGAAATAAAAAAAAAAATAAAAAAAGGGGACTGTTACTGCCAGTGAAAATCAGATATTCAGAGCCTTGCAGAACTAAGCGGACTGTTACTGAGGGGACTGTTACTGAGGGGACTGTTACTGCCAGTGAAAATCAGATATTCAGAGCCTTGCAGAACTGAGAGGACTGTTACTGAGGGGACTGTTACTGCCAGTGAAAATCAGATATTCAGAGCCTTGCAGAACTGTAAAGGAATTCCAGAGCAGATCCATATCATCCACAGGGGAATCCAGTGAGCGATTTAACCGTACACTATTTTCAATGTTGCGCACACTAGATGAAGAGAAAAGAGACAACTGGGGTGAATATCTAGAAAAAGGTCAGTCAACTGGGGTGATTATCTAGAAAAAAGGTTTATATAATAGCACCACCAGTGTTGCTACTGGGTTCTCACCTTATTTCCTGCCATTCAGAAGGGCTCCACTGCTACCTGTTGACCTTGTCTTTGGGTTACAGATAAAGGAACAGGATAAATCATATTTATTATGCTAAGAAGTGGCAGCAAGAGATGCCAGAAACCTACGACATTCCCATAAGAAACATAGAGAAATCAACAGTAAAGGGAGAAGCCTACTACGATGGGAATAAAAATTAGTTATGGTGAGGAACATGTCAGGAACATGTCAGAAAGCAGGGGACCAAAGAGCTAAGATTACCCCAGCATAGAGATCACACTGGGAGGACCGAGGAAAGGTGATGACAGCACTGTCTATGAGGTCAAACCTGAGAGGGGTACTAGCAGGGCCTTGGTTCTGCATCGCAATATGCTCATGTCATGTATTTCCCTACCATTTGAGGAACCAGTTCAAGCACAGAGTAAAGATCATTGGAGAAGGGAACCACTCCAGCATAGAGGACTGTGGAGAAGGGAACCAACCCAGCGTAGAGGACTGTGGAGAAGGGAACCACCCCAGCGTAGAGGACTGTGGAGAAGGGAACCAACCCAGCGTAGAGGACTGTGGAGAAGGGAACCACCCCAGCGTAGAGGACTGTGGAGAAGAGAACCACTCCAGCATAGAGGACTGTGGAGAAGGGAACCACCCCAGCGTAGAGGACTGTGGAGAAGGGAACCACCCCAGCGTAGAGGACTGTGGAGAAGGGAACCAACCCAGCGTAGAGGACTGTGGAGAAGGGAACCACCCCAGCGTAGAGGACTGTGGAGAAGGGAACCAACCCAGCGTAGAGGACTGTGGAGAAGGGAACCACCCCAGCGTAGAGGACTGTGGAGAAGAGAACCACTCCAGCATAGAGGACTGTGGAGAAGGGAACCACCCCAGCGTAGAGGACTGTGGAGAAGGGAACCACCCCAGCGTAGAGGACTGTGGAGAAGGGAACCAACCCAGCGTAGAGGACTGTGGAGAAGGGAACTACCCCAGCAAAAGCAGCAATATGCTGGGAGCGCTGAGTCTGAGAGCTCAGACGAGGATTCTTAGCCAGTATTCATCAACAGGTCCCGAAGGGGTGAAGAGAGCAGACAGTGTAGTACACAGCTAGTATGTGATAATAGTGAGGAACAGGGTCAGAATGATAGAAACATCACTGTGAAGGAGTGCCAGCCTGTCCTCGGGGAGACCCCGTAGGCTCAGAGACTATAAAGTGGACACTAATTCATTGGGGTCACATATGACCTTGCCCTGCCATTCATCCCTGCAGAGGAGGCCCAGAAACATTCTAATCTATAACACTTTAGGTCTGCCAAGCTCTTATCAGGATACCAACTAGAGATTATCAGGTTTTTTCTTAACCTTAACTAATCCCAGCATGATAATGGTGCGTGTGGGTCTTTGTCCATACAGGTAGATATGTCTAACTAGTTATATGGCTGGTAGTTCAGCTTTCTCAGGTGTTCTCATGACTTATGTCCTCTGATTTTGTTTTGGGGCCAGTGAAATGTTTGGGATAACATTAACATTTTGATGGGAGGGTGTTGTAAAGGGGCTTAATACACCTGTATACACCTATTGTATTCCAGCCACTAGGGGGCGTGAAGCCCCACCTATTGTATTCCAGCCACTAGGGGGCGTGAAGCTCCGCCTATTGTATTCCAGCCACTAGGAGGGCGTGAAGCCCCACCTATTGTATTCCAGCCACTAGGGGGCGTGAACCCCCACCTATTGTATTCCAGCCACTAGGGGGCGTGAAGCCCCACCTTTTGTGTTCCAGCCACTAGGGGGCGTGAAGCCCCACCTATTGTATTCCAGCCACTAGGGGGCGTGAAGCCCCGTGGGAAATAAATATGAAAAGTTGAAGTGGAGAGGAATAAAAACAAAGCAAAAATGCTGTAAACTGTTTCATCTAGGATTACAATTCACCTTTCACCTTTCACCTTGGAGTGTCTACTACATGCTCACAGGCAAGGAAACATAAGTATATAGGAGAACCTGTTTCTTTGTTAACGGAATAGCCGCATGTGTGCACTCCCTCAAATCGTTTGGAGTAAATATAATTTACATTTTTTTCATTTTTGTTCAATTGTATTTTTCATAATATATAAAGGCTGTAACGTATCAAAATGTGGAAAAAGTCAAGGGGTCTGAATACTTTCCGAAAACACTGCATGTTAATTAACGGTAAATTGCCGTGAGACCTGCAGTTATTTGCTTGACAATCACTGGCTGACAAAATGTCATGAACGCCACAGCCCTAGAACAGAGTGCCCCATGATGGCGGTGGCGTTATGGTGAGGGCAGGCATAAGATATGGACAACAAACACAATTGCATTTTATCAATGGCAAAGAGAGATGAACCTGGGGTAGAGTCCCCTAAGCCAACTGGTCCTGGGGCTCTGTTGACAAACACAAACATACCCCACAGAGCCCCAGGACAGCAAGACAATTAGACCCAATAAGAAGTTCAATACTTGGCACGTTGGAAAGAATTAACAAAAAAACAGAGTAAACTAGAATGCTATTTGGCCCTAAACAGAGAGTACACAGTGGCAGAATTCCTGACCACTGTGATTGACCCACAAATAAGGAAATCTTTGACAATGTACAGTGAGCATAGCCTTGATATTGAGAAAGGCCGCAGTAAGCAGACATGGCTCTCAAGAGAAGACATGCTATGTGCACACTGCCCACAAAATGAGGTGGAAACTGAGCTGCACTTCCTAACCTCCTGCCCAATGTATGACCATATTAGAGACACATAATTCCCTCAGATTACACAGACCGACAAAGAATTAGAAAACAATTTCCAATTTTGATAAACTTCCTTATCTACTGAGTGAAATATAGAAGGTAACTACACCCTGCACTGCCCTCTAGTGTTATAGAAGGTAACTACACCCTGCACTGCCCTCTAGTGTTATAGAAGGTAACTACACCCTGCACTACCCTATAGTGTTATAGAAGGGAACTACACCCTGCACTGCCCTCCAGTGTTATAGAAGGTAACTACACCCTGCAATGCCTTCTAGTGTTATAGAAGGTAACTACACCCTGCACTACTCTATAGTGTTATAGAAGGGAACTACACCCTGCACTGCCCTCCAGTGTTATAGAAGGTAACTACACCCTGCACTGCCTTCTAGTGTTATAGAAGGTAACTACACCCTGCACTACCCTATAGTGTTATAGAAGGGAACTACACCCTGCACTGCCCTCCAGTGTTATAGAAGGTAACTAACTACACCATGCACTGCCCTCTAGTGTTAGAGAAGGTAACTACACTCTGCACTGCCCTCTGGTGTTATAGAAGGTACCTACACCTTGCACTGCCTTCTAGTGTTATAGAAGGTAACTACACCCTGCACTGCCCTCTAGTGTTATAGAAGGTAACTACACCCTGCACTACCCTAGTGTTATAGAAGGTAACTACACCCTGCACTGCCCTCCAGTGTTATAGAAGGTAACTACACCATGCACTGCCCTCTAGTGTTAGAGAAGGCAACTACACCCTGCACTGCCCTCCAGTGTTACAGAAGGTAACTACACCCCACACTGCCCTCTAGTGTTATATAAGGTAACTACACCCTGCACTGCCCTCTAGTGTTAGGGAAGGTAACTACACCCTGCACTGCCCTCTAGTGTTATAGAAGGTAACTACACCCTGCACTGCCCTCTAGTGTTATAGAAGGTAACTACACCATGCACTGCCATCTAGTGTTAGAGAAGGTAACTACACCCTGCACTGCCCTCTAGTGTTAGGGAAGGTAACTACACCCTGCACTGCCCTCTAGTGTTAGGGAAGGTAACTACACACTGCACTGCCCTCCAGTGTTATACAATGTAACCACACCCTGCACTGCCCTTTATGAGAAGTATGTTACTGAGGGGACTGTTACAGAGGAGACTGTTACAGAGGGGACTGTTACTGAGGGGACAGTTACTGAGGGGACTGTTACTGAAGGGACTGTTACTGATGGTACTGTAACTGAGAAGACTGTTACTGAGAGGACTGTTACTGCCATTGGGGATGTGTTACTGAGAGGACTGTTACTGAGAGGACGGTTACTGAGAAGACTGTTCCCTAGAGGACTGTTACTGCCAGTGTGGACGTGTTACTGAGGGGACTGTTACTGAGGGGACTGTTACTAAGAGGACTGTTACTGAGAGGAATGTTACTGAGAGGACTGTTACTGAGAGGAATGTTACTGCCAGTGGGGACGTGTTACTGAGAGGACTGTTACTGAGTGGAATGTTACTGAGGGGAATGTTACTGAGGGGACTGTTACTGAGGGGACTGTTACTGAGGGGACTGTTTCTGAGAGGACTGTTACTGAGAGGACTGTTACTGAGGGGACTGTTACTGAGGGGAATGTTACTGAGGGGACTGTTACTGAGAAGACTGTTACTGAGAGGAATGTTACTGAGAGGAATGTTACTGCCAGTGGGCACGTGTTACTGAGAGGACTGTTACTGAGAGGACTTTTACTGAGAGGACTGTTACTGAGAGGAATGTTACTGAGTGGAATGTTACTGAAGGGACTGTTACTGCCAGAGGGGACTGTTACTGAGAGGACTTTTACTGAGGGGACTGTTACTGAGGGGACTGTTACTGAGGGGACTGTTACTGTCGATGGGGACTGTTACTGTCGATGGGGACTGTTACTGTCGATGGGGACTGTTACTGAGAGGACTGTTACTGTTGATGGTGACTGTTACTGAGAGAACTGTTACTGTTGATGGGGACTGTTACTGTGAGGACTGGTACTGTTGATTGGGACTGTTACTGTGAGGACTGGTACTGTTGATTGGGACTGTTTCTGTGAGGACTGTTACTGTCGATGGGGATTGTTACTGAGGGACTGTTACTGCCAGTGGGGATGTGTGACTGAGAGGACTGTTACTGAGAGGACTGTTACTGAGTGGACTGTTACTGAGAGGACTGTTACTGAGACGACTGTTACTGAGAGGAATGTTACTGCCAGTGGGGACGTGTTACTGTGAGGACTGTTACTGTTGATTGGGACAATTACTGCCAGTTGGGATGTGTTACTGAGAGGACTGTTACTGTCGATGGGGACTGTTACTGCCAGTGGGGACTGTTACTGAGAGGACTGTTACTGAGAGGAATGTTACTTAGGGGACTGATACTGAGGGGACTGTTACTGCCAGTGGGGACATGTTACTGAGAGGACTGTCACTGAGAGGACTGTTACTGAGGGGACTGTTACTGAGAGGACTCTTACTGAGGGGAATGCTACTGCCAGTGGGGACATGTTACTGAGAGGACTGTTAATGAGAGGAATGTTACTGAGAGGACTGTTACTGAGAGGAATGTTACTGCCAGTGGGGACGTGATACTGAGAGGACTGTCACTGAGAGGACTGTTACTGAGAGGACTGTTACTGGGGGGACTATTATTACCAGTGGGGACGTATTACTGAGAGGACTGTTACTGATAGGACTGTTACTGAGAGGACTGTTACCGAGAGGACAGTTACCGAGGGAACTGTTACTGAGGGGAATGTTACAGGGGGGACTGTTACAGAGGGGACTGTTACTGAGGGGACTGTTACTGAGAGGACTATTACTGAGAGGACTGTTACTGAGGGGACTGTTACTGAGAGGACTGTTTCTGTCAATGGGGACTATTACTGAGAGGACTGTTAATGTGAGGATTGGTACTGTTGATTGGGGACTGTTGCTGTGAGGACTGTTACTGTCGCTGGGGATTGTTACTGAGGGGACTGTTACTGCCAGTGGGGATGTGTTACTTAGAGGACTGTTTCTGAGAGGAATGTTACTGAGGGGACTGTTACTGAGAGGACTGTTACTGCCAGTGGGGACGTGTTACTGAGAGGACTGTCACTGAGAGGACTGTTACTGAGAGGACTGTTACTGAGGGGGCTATTATTACCAGTGGGGACGTATTACTGAGAGGACTGTTACTGAGAAGACTGATACTGAGAGGACTTTTACTGAGAGGAATGTTACTGCCAGTGGGGACGTGTTACTGAGAGGACTGTTACTGAGGGGACTGTTACTGAGGGGACTGTTACTGAGGGGACTCTTACTGAGAGGACTGTTACTGAGGAGACTGTTACTGCCAGTGGGGACATGTTACTGAGAAGACTGTTAATGAGGGGACTGTCACTGGGGGGACTGTTACTGAGAGGACTGTTACTGAGGGGACTGTTACTGAGGGGACTGTTACTGAGAGGACTGTTACTGAGAGGACTGTTACTGAGAGGACTGTTACTGCCAGTGGGGACATGTTACTGAGAGGACTGTTACTGAGAGGACTGTCACTGGGGGGACTGTTACTGAGAGGACTGTTACTGAGGGGACTGTTACTGAGGGGACTGTTACAGAGTGGACTGTTACTGAGGGGACTGTTACTGAGGGTGACTGTTACTGAGAGGACTGTTACTGAGGGGACTGTTACTGAGCGGACTGTTACTGTCAATGGGGACTGTTACTGAGATAACTTTTACTGTTTATGGGGACTGTTACTGTGAGGACTGGTACTGTTGATTGGGACTGTTGCTGTGAGGACTGTTTCTGTCGATGGGGATGTGTTACTGAGAGGACTGTTACTGAGAGGACTGTTATTGAGGGGACTGTTACTGAGAGGACTGTTACTGAGGGGACTGTTACTGAGGGGACTGTTACTGAGAGGACTGTTACTGTTGGTGGGGACGTGTTACTGAGAGGACTGTTACTGAGAGGACTGTTACTGCCAGTGGGGACATGTTACTGAGAGGACTGTTACTGAGGGGACTGTTACTGAGGGGACTGTTACTGCCAGTGGGGACATGTTACGGAGAGGACTGTTACTGAGAGGAATGTTACTGAGAGGATTGTTACTGAGAGGAATGTTACTGCCAGTGGGGACGTGTCACTGAGGGGACTGTTATTGAGGGGACTGTTACTGAGAGGACTGTTACTGAGAGGACTGTTACTGAGAAGACTGTTACTGAGAGGAATGTTACTGAGGGGACTGTTACTGAGAGGACTGTTACTGTGAAGACTGTTACTGTCGATGGGGACTTTTATTGCCAGTGGGAACGTGTTACTGAGGGGACTGTTACTGAGGGGACTGTTACTGAGGGGACTGTTACTGGGAGGAATGTTACAGAGAGGACTGTTACTGAGGGGACTGTTACTGAGGAGACTGTTACTGTCAGTGGGCACGTGTTACTGAGATGTCTGTTACTGTCGATGGGGACTGTTACTGCCAGTGGGGACTGTTACTGAGAGGACTGTTACTGCCGATGGGGACTGTTAGTGCCAGTGGAGTGGGCACATGTTACTGAGAGGACTGTTACTGCCGATGGGGACTGTTAGTGCCAGTGGAGTGGGCACGTGTTACTGAGAGGACTGTTACTGTCGATGGGGACTGTTACTGCCAGTGGGGACTGTTACTGAGAGGACTGTTACTGCCGATGGGGACTGTTAGTGCCAGTGGAGTGGGCACGTGTTACTGAGAGGACTGTTACTGTCGATGGGGACTGTTACTGAGAGGACTGTTACTGAGAGGACTGTTACTGAGAAGGCTGTTACTGAGAGCACTGTTACTGAGAAGGCTGTTACTGAGAGGAATATTACTGCCAATGGGGATGTGTTACTGAGAGGACTGTTATTGCCAGTGGGTACGTGTTACTGCGAGGACTGTTACTGAGGGGACTGTTACTGAGAGGACTGGTACTGAGAGGAATTTTACTGCCAGTGGGGACGTGTTACTGAGAGGGCTGTTACTGAGGGGACTGTTACTGAGAGGACTGTTACTGAGAGGAATTTTACTGAAAGGACTGTTACTGAGAGGACTGTTACTGAGAGGACTGTTACTGAGAGGAATGTTACTGCCAGTGGGGACGTGTTATTGAGAGGACTGTTACTGAGAGTACTGTTACTGAGAGCACTGTAACTGAGAGGATTGTTACTGAGAGGGATATTACTGCCAATGGGGATGTGTTACTGAGAGGACTGTTACTGCCAGTGGGTACGTGTTACTGAGAGGACCGTTACTGGGGGGACTGTTACTGAGAGGAATGGTTCTGCCAGTCTGGACATGTTACTGAGAGTACTAATACTTAGAGAACTGTTATTGAGAGGACTGTTACTGAGAGGACTGTACTGAGAGGACTGTTACTGAGAGGACTGTTACTGCCAGTGGGGACGTGTTACTGAGAGGACTGTTACTGAGAAGACTGTTACTGAGAGGAATGTTACTGAGAGGACTGTTACTGAGAGCACTGTTACTGAGAGGATTGTTACTGAGAGGAATATTACTGCCAATGGGGATGGGTTACTGAGAGGACTGTTACTGAGAGGAATTTTACTGAGAGGACTGTTACTGAGAGGACTGTTACTGAGAGGAATGTTACTGCCAGTGGGGACGTGTTATTGAGAGGACTGTTACTGAGAGGACTGTTACTGAGGGGACTGTTACTGAGAGGACTTTTACTGCCAGTGGGGACGTGTTACTGAGAGGACTGTTACTGAGAGGATTGTTACTGAGAGGACAGTTACTGTCATGTATTGTCATGTTGTGTCTTGTTTCTGTCCTTTCCCTTCACCCTGTCTCCCTCTGCTGGTTGTTATTAGGTTACCTTTTCTCCCCCTCTTTCCCCCAGCTGTTCCTTGTCTCCTCCTAACTACCTCGTCACCCCTTTTCCCACCTGTTCCCTTTTTCCCTCTGATTAGTCCTCTATATCTCTCTCTGTTTTTGTTCCTGTCTTTGTCGGATTCTCGTTTGTGTTACTCATGCCTGAACCAGACTATCGTCGTGTTTGCTGCAACCTTGTCCTGTCCTGTCGGAATCTGCCTGTTCATCTAACCTTGTCCTGTCCTGTCGGAATCTGCCTGTCCATCTGAGCCTACGTGTGTTTCGTCATTAAAGTAACTCTGTTTTGTTAATTCGCTTTTGGGTCCTCATTCACGCACCTTAACAGAAGAATCCGACCAAGAATGGACCCAGCGACTTCGGATCCTCTCCACTCTGCCGTCGAGATCCAGGGAGCGATGCTAGGCAGACACGAGCAGGAATTGTCTGCTGCTCGACATGCCGTTGAGACCCTGGCCACCCAAGTCTCCAACCTCACAGAACAGGTTCACCATCTCCGCCTCGATCCACCGGCCACTTCCAGGGCTTTCGAATCTCCGGAGCCCAGAATCAATAACCCGCCGTGTTACTCTGGGGAGCCCACTGAATGCCGCTCGTTCCTCACCCAGTGTGATATTGTGTTTTCTCTCCAGCCCAACACTTACTCCAGGAGCACTGCTCGTGTCGCCTACGTCATATCTCTCCTTACTGGACGGGCTCGTGAGTGGGGGACGGCAATCTGGGAGGCAAGGGCTGAGTGTACTAACCAGTATCAGGACTTTAAGGAGGAGATGATACAGGTTTTTGATCGATCTGTTTTGGGGGAGGAGGCTTCCAGGGCCCTGTCTTCCCTATGTCAAGGTAATCGATCCATAACAGACTACTCTATTGAGTTTCGCACTCTTGCTGCCTCCAGTGGCTGGAACGAGCCGGCTTTGCTCGCTCGTTTTCTGGAGGGTCTCCGCGCAGAGGTAAAGGATGAGATTCTCTCCCGGGAGGTTCCTTCCAGCGTGGATTCCTTGATTGAACTCGCTATTCGCATTGAGCGACGGGTTGATCTTCGTCACCGAGCTCGTGGAAAGGAGCTCGCGTTCTCCGTTGCCCCCCTCTCCGCATCACTACCATCTTCCTCTGCCGGCTCGGGTGCTGAGCCTATGCAGCTGGGAGGTATCCGCATCTCGACTAAGGAGAGGGAACGGAGAATCACCAACCGCCTCTGTCTCTATTGCGGTTCTGCTGGTCATTTTGTCACTTCATGTCCAGTAAAAGCCAGAGCTCATCAGTAAGCGGAGGGCTACTGGTGAGCGCTACTACTCCTGTCTCTCCTTCAAGATCCTGCACTACCTTGTCGGTCCATCTACGCTGGACCGGTTCGTCAGCTTCCTGCAGTGCCTTAATAGACTCTGGGGCGGAGGGCTGTTTTATGGACGAGACCTGGGCTCGGGAACATGACATTCCTCTCAGACAGTTAAGGGAGCCCACGGCCTTGTTCGCCTTGGATGGTAGTCCTCTCCCCAGGATTCAGCATGAGACGCTACCTTTAACCCTCACTGTCTCTGGTAATCATAGCGAAACCATTTCTTTTTTAATTTTTCGTTCACCTTTTACACCTGTTGTTTTGGGCCATCCCTGGCTAGTTTGTCATAATCCTTCTATTAATTGGTCTAGTAATTCTATCCTCTCCTGGAACGTCTCTTGTCATGTGAAATGTTTAATGTCTGCTATCCCTCCTGTTTCCTCTGTCTCTTCTTCACAGGAGGAGCCTGGTGATTTGACAGGGGTGCCGGAGGAATATCACGATCTGCGCACGGTGTTCAGTCGGTCCAGGGCCACCTCTCTTCCTCCACACCGGTCGTATGATTGTAGTATTGATCTCCTTCCGGGAACCACTCCCCCCCGGGGTAGACTATACTCTCTGTCGGCTCCCGAACGTAAGGCTCTCGAAGATTATTTGTCTGTAGCTCTTGACGCCGGTACCATAGTCCCCTCCTCCTCTCCCGCCGGAGCGGGGTTTTTTTTTGTTAAGAAGAAGGACGGGTCCCTGCGCCCCTGCATAGATTATCGAGGGCTGAATGACATAACAGTGAAGAATCGTTATCCGCTTCCTCTTATGTCTTCAGCCTTCGAGATCCTGCAGGGAGCCAGGTTTTTCACTAAGTTGGACCTTCGTAACGCTTACCATCTCGTGCGCATCAGGGAGGGGGACGAGTGGAAGATGGCGTTTAACACTCCGTTAGGGCACTTTGAATACCGGGTTCTTCCTTTCGGCCTCGCTAACGCTCCAGCTGTCTTTCAGGCATTAGTCAATGATGTCCTGAGAGACATGCTGAACATCTTTGTTTTCGTTTACCTTGACGATATCCTGATTTTTTCACCGTCACTCCAGATTCATGTTCAGCACGTTCGACGTGTCCTCCAGCGCCTTTTAGAGAATTGTCTTTTTGTGAAGGCTGAGAAGTGCACTTTTCATGCCTCCTCCGTCACATTTCTCGGTTCTGTTATTTCCGCTGAAGGCATTAAGATGGATCCCGCTAAGGTCCAGGCTGTCATTGATTGGCCCGTCCCTAAGTCACGCGTCGAGCTGCAGCGCTTTCTCGGCTTCGCGAACTTCTATCGTCGTTTCATCCGTAATTTCGGTCAGGTGGCAGCTCCTCTCACAGCCCTTACTTCTGTCAAGACGTGCTTTAAGTGGTCCGTTTCCGCCCAGGGAGCTTTTGATCTCCTCAAGAATCGTTTTACATCCGCTCCTATCCTTGTTACACCTGACGTCTCTAGACAGTTCGTGGTCGAGGTTGACGCGTCAGAGGTGGGCGTGGGAGCCATTCTTTCTCAGCGCTCCCTCTCTGACGACAAGGTCCACCCTTGCGCGTATTTTTCTCATCGCCTGTCGCCGTCGGAACGTAACTATGATGTGGGAAACCGCGAACTGCTCGCCATCCGCTTAGCCCTAGGCGAATGGCGACAGTGGTTGGAGGGGGCGACCGTTCCTTTTGTCGTTTGGACTGACCATAGGAACCTTGAGTACATCCGTTCTGCCAAACGACTTAATGCGCGTCAGGCGCGCTGGGCGCTGTTTTTCGCTCGTTTCGAGTTCGTGATTTCTTATCGTCCGGGCTCTAAGAACACCAAGCCTGATGCTTTATCTCGTCTCTTCAGTTCTTCAGTAGCCTCCACTGACCCCGAGGGGATTCTCCCTGAGGGGCGTGTTGTCGGGTTGACTGTCTGGGGAATTGAGAGGCAGGTAAAGCAAGCACTCACTCAAACTCCGTCGCCGCGCGCTTGTCCCAGGAACCTTCTTTTCGTTCCCGTTCCTACTCGTCTGGCCGTTCTTCAGTGGGCTCACTCTGCCAAGTTAGCCGGCCACCCTGGCGTTCGGGGTACGCTTGCTTCCATTCGCCAGCGTTTTTGGTGGCCCACCCGGGAGCATGACACGCGTCGCTTCGTGGCTGCTTGTTCGGTCTGCGCGCAGACTAAGTCCGGTAACTCCCCTCCTGCCGGCCGTCTCAGGCCGCTTCCCATTCCCTCTCGACCGTGGTCTCACATCGCCTTAGATTTTGTCACCGGACTGCCTTCGTCAGCGGGGAAGACTGTTATTCTTACGGTTGTCGACAGGTTCTCTAAGGCGGCTCATTTTATTCCCCTTGCTAAGCTTCCTTCTGCTAAAGAGACGGCACAAATCATCATCGAGAATGTTTTCAGAATTCATGGCCTTCCGTCAGACGTCGTTTCGGACAGAGGTCCGCAATTCACGTCTCAATTTTGGAGGGAGTTTTGCCGTTTGATTGGGGCTTCCGTCAGTCTCTCTTCCGGCTTTCACCCCCAGTCTAACGGTCAAGCAGAACGGGCCAATCAGACTATTGGTCGCATCTTACGCAGTCTTTCTTTTCGCAACCCTGCGTCTTGGTCAGAACAGCTCTCCTGGGCAGAATACGCCCACAACTCGCTTCCTTCGTCTGCGACCGGGCTATCTCCTTTTCAGAGTAGCCTCGGGTACCAGCCTCCGCTGTTCTCATCTCAGTTCGCCGAGTCCAGCGTTCCCTCCGCTCAGGCTTTTGTCCAACGTTGCGAGCGCACCTGGAAGAGGGTCAGGTCTGCACTTTGCCGTTATAGGGCGCAGACTGTGAGGGCTGCTAATAAGCGTAGAACTAAGAGTCCTAGATATTGTCGCGGTCAGAGAGTTTGGCTCTCCACTCAGAACCTTCCCCTTAAGACCGCTTCTCGCAAGTTGACCCCGCGGTTCATTGGTCCGTTCCGTATTTCCCAGATCATCAATCCTGTCGCAGTTCGACTTCTTCTTCCGCGATATCTTCGTCGCGTCCACCCGGTCTTCCATGTCTCCTGTGTCAAGCCCGTTCTTCGCGCCCCCGCTCGTCTTCCCCCCCCCCCCCCCCATCCTTGTCGAGGGCGCACCCATCTACAGGGTCCGTAGGATTTTGGACATGCGTCCTCGGGGCCGTGGTCATCAGTACCTAGTAGATTGGGAGGGGTACGGTCCTGAGGAGAGGAGTTGGGTTCCCTCTCGGGACGTGCTGGACCGTGCGCTGATCGATGATTTCCTCTGTTGCCGCCAGGTTTCCTCCTCGAGTGCGCCAGGAGGCGCTCGGTGAGTGGGGGGGTACTGTCATGTATTGTCATGTTGTGTCTTGTTTCTGTCCTTTCCCTTCACCCTGTCTCCCTCTGCTGGTTGTTATTAGGTTACCTTTTCTCCCCCTCTTTCCCCCAGCTGTTCCTTGTCTCCTCCTAACTACCTCGTCACCCCTTTTCCCACCTGTTCCCTTTTTCCCTCTGATTAGTCCTCTATATCTCTCTCTGTTTTTGTTCCTGTCTTTGTCGGATTCTCGTTTGTGTTACTCATGCCTGAACCAGACTATCGTCGTGTTTGCTGCAACCTTGTCCTGTCCTGTCGGAATCTGCCTGTTCATCTAACCTTGTCCTGTCCTGTCGGAATCTGCCTGTCCATCTGAGCCTACGTGTGTTTCGTCATTAAAGTAACTCTGTTTTGTTAATTTGCTTTTGGGTCCTCATTCACGCACCTTAACAGTTACTGCCAGTGGGGATGTGTTACTGAGAGGACTGTTACTGAGAGGATTGTTACTGAGGGGACTGTTACTGCCATTTGGGACGTGTTACTGAGAGGACCGTTACTGGGGGGACTGTTACTAAGAGGAATGGTTCTGCCAGTCTGGACATGTTACTGAGAGTACTATTACTTAGAGAACTGTTATTGAGAGGACTGAAACTGAGAGGACTGTTACTGAGAGGAATGTTACTGAGAGGACTGTTACTGCCAGTGGGGACGTGTTACTGAGAGGACTGTTACTGGAGGGACTGTTACTGAGAGGATTGTTACTGAGAGGACTGTTACTGCCAGTGGGGACGTGTTATTGAGAGGACTGTTACTGAGGGGACTGTTACTGCCAGTGGGGACTGTTACTGAGGGGACTGTTACTGAGAGGACTGTTACTGAGGGGACTGTTACTGCCATTGGGGACATGTTACTGAGAGTACTGTTACTGACTGAGAGGACTGTTACTGAGGGGACTGGTACTGAGAGGAATGTTACTGAGGGGACTGTTACTGCCATTGGGGACAGGTTACTGAGAGTACTGTTACTGACTGAGAGGACTGTTAATGAGAGGACTGTTACTGAGAGGACTGTTACAGAGGGAACTGTTACTGAGGGGACTGTTACTGCCAGTGGGGACTGTTACTGGCAGAGGGGACTGTTACTGTGAGGACATTTACTGAGGGGACTGTTACTGAGGGGACTGTTACTGAGGGGACTGTTACTGTCGATGGGGACTGTTACTGAGGGGACTGTTACTGTCGATGGGGACTGTTACTGAGAGGACTGTTACTGACGGGACTGTTACTGAAGGGACTATTACTGAGGGGACTGGTACTGAGAGGAATGTTACTGAGGGGACTGTTACTGGGGGGACTATTACTGAGGGGACTGTTACTGAGGGGACTATTACTGAGGGGACTGTTACTGCCATTGGGGACGTTTTACTGAGAGGACTGTTACTGAGAGGACTGTTACCGAGGGAACTGTTACTGAGGGGACTGTTACTGCCAGTGGGGACTGTTACTGCCAGAGGGGACTGTCACTGAGAGGACATTTACTGAGGGGACTGTTACTGAGGGGACTGTTACTGAGAGGAATGTTACTGCCAGTGGGGACGTGTTACTGAGAGGACTGTTACTGAGGGGACTGTTACTGCCAGTGGGGACTGTTACTGCCAGTGGGGACGTGTTACTGAGGGGACTGTTACTGAGGGGACTGTTACTGAGAGGAATGTTACTGTCGATGGGGACGTGTTACTGAGAGGACTGTTACTGAGAGGACTGTTACTGAGAGGAATGTTACTGGAGGGACTGTTACTGAGAGGACTGTTACTGAGAGGACTGTCACTGAGAGGACTGTCACTGAGAGGACTGTTACTGAGAGGACTGTTACTGAGGGGTCTGTTTACTGAGAGGACTGTTACTGAGAGGACTGTTACTGAGATAACTGTTACTGAGAGGACTTTTACTGAGAAGACTGTTACTGAGAGGACTGTTACTGAGGGGACTGTTACTGAGAGGAATGTTACTGTCGATGGGTACGTGTTACTGAGAGGACTGTTACTGAGAGGACTGTTACTGAGAAGACTGTTACTGAGAGGACTGTTACTGAGAGGACTGTTACTGAGGGGACTGTTACTGAGAGGAATGTTACTGTCGATGGGGACGTGTTACTGAGAGGACTGTTACTGAGAGGACTGTTAATGAGAGGACTGTTACTGAGGGGACTGTTACTGAGAGGAATGTTACTGTCGATGGGGACGTGTTACTGAGAGGACTGTTACTGAGAGGACTGTTACTGAGGGGACTGTTACTGAGAGGACTGTTACTGAGAGGACTGTTACTGAATGGACTGTTACTGAGGGGACTGTTACTGAGAGGAATGTTACTGTCGATGGGGACGTGTTACTGATAGGACTCTTACTGAGAGGACTGTTACTGAGAGGACTGTTACTGAGAAGACTGTTACTGAGAGGACTGTTACTGAGGGGACTGTTACTGAGAGGAATGATACTGTCGATGGGGACGTGTTACTGAGAGGACTGTTACTGAGAGGACTGTTACTGAATGGACTGTTACTGAGGGGACTGTTACTGAGAGGACTGTTACTGAGAGGACTGTTACTGAGAGGAATGTTACTGTCGATGGGGACGTGTTACTGAGAGGACTGTTACTGAGAGGACTGTTACTGAGAGCACTGTTACTGAGAGGACTGTTACTGAATGGACTGTTACTGAGGGGACTGTTACTGAGAGGACTGTTACTGAGAGGACTGTTACTGTCGATGAGGACGTGTTATTGCCATGTTACTGAGTCCTGGTAGCGCAGCTATTACTGTTTGTTGGGACATATCTTTTGTCACACTGTAAACACCTAGAACCAGTCGCAACCAGTCAGAACATTCTGCTCTCATCCTCCATTTCATAGTCTAATGGCCCAGCCTTTATTTTATGTATGTATCTTAAAGACACATTGATACCAAAAGTCTTAAAGGGTGAGCTAATTCTGATTTAAATTGCTTCACTGTCTAGATCTGTGTCCACTTAAAAGAAATGCGTTTAGTGTTTTTAACATCTACACCTGTCTAACAATGTGGGGACAATCATAATGAGTAGAAGATCAGGACAAATGACGCATGTCATCACCAGGTATAAACGGGGCTTTAGAGTAAAGGATAACAATGATTCTAACATAGTTATTGATCACATTAGCCACATTACATCTTACACAGTATTTTACACAACGGAACAGTGTTGTGGTGCATTAGGAACGCATGGACTTCTGGGGAAACCGGTGATCTAAGGTGGTTGAGTGGTGTCTGGCCCTCTGGGTAAACAGGTGACGTGAGGTGGTTGAGTGATGTCTGTCCTTCTGGGTAAACAGGTGATTTGAGGTGGTTGAGTGGTGTCTGGCCTTCTGGGTAAACAGGTGATTTGAGGTGGTTGAGTGATGTCTGTCCTTCTGGGTAAACAGGTGATTTGAGGTGGTTGAGTGGTGTCTGTCCTTCTGCGTAAACAGGTGATGTGAGGTGGTTGAGTGGTGTCTGGCCTTCTGGGTAAACAGGTGATTTGAGGTGGTTGAGTGGTGTCTGGCCTTCTGGGTAAACAGGTGATTTGAGGTGGTTGAGTGGTGTCTGGCCCTCTGGATGAACAGGTGATTTGAGGTGGTTGAGTGGTGATTGGCCCTCTGGGTAAACAGGTGATTTGAGGTGGTTGAGTGATGTCTGGCCCTCTGGGTAAACAGGTGATCTGAGGTGGTTGAGTGGTGTCTGGCCCTCTGGATGAACAGGTAATTTGAGGTGGTTGAGTGGTGTCTGGCCCTCTGGATGAACAGGTGATTTGAGGTGGTTGAGTGGTGATTGGCCCTCTGGGTGAACAGGTGATTTGAGGTGGTTGAGTGGTGTCTGGCCTTCTGGGTAAACAGGTGATTTGAGGTGGTTGAGTGGTGTCTGGCCTTCTGGGTAAACAGGTGATTTGAGTTGGTTGAGTGGTGATTGGCCCTCTGGGTAAACAGGTGATTTGAGGTGGTTGAGTGGTGATTGGCCCTCTGGGTAAACAGGTGATTTGAGGTGGTTGAGTGGTGATTGGCCCTCTGGGTAAACAGGTGATTTGAGGTGGTTGAGTGGTGTCTGGCCCTCTGGGTAAACAGGTGATCTGAGGTGGTTGAGCGGTGAAGTGTTGTTCCCGGAGGTAAAAGTGTGTTAATTCATACACACTCTACCCTGTGGTGTGACACACACACACACACACACACACACACACACACACACACACACACACACACACACACACACACACACACACACACACACACACACACACACACACACTCAGCCACCTCCCTCTCTTACCGTCTGCCTCTACATGTTCTGTAATGATTAACTCCTTTTCTGCCTCCACGCTCTTCTCTTTCACTTCACAACGTCAACGTGCTTCTCATTCTGGACACGCAGGAAAAGACACAGGAACACACGCAGGAAGAGACACAGGAAGAGACACAGGAAAATACACAGGAATACACGCAGGAAGAGACACAGGAAGAGACACAGGAAGAGACACAGGAAGAGACACAGGAAAAGACACAGGAACACACGCAGGAAGAGACACAGGAAGAGACACAGGAAAATACACAGGAATACACGCAGGAAGAGACACAGGAAGAGACACAGGAAGAGACACAGGAAGAGACACAGGAAGAGGCACAGGAACATACACAGGAAGAGACACAGGAAGAGACACAGGAAGAGACACAGGAAGAGACACAGGAACACACACAGGAACACACACAGGAAGAGACACAGGAACACACACAGGAAGAGACACAGGAACACACACAGGAAGAGACACAGGAACACACACAGGAAGAGACACGGGGAATTACAACACCAGTATGGAGGGATGATGACCTGGCTAGCAGCTCAATCACACAGAATTCAGGCTGTAAGAAGGTGAGTTATTATTGTGCTGTATATGTGTGCTTCGTAAACAAATAATGAATCGGCCAGAGTTCGTATTCCTGCCGTAATCAAATGCTTCTCATTTGCATGTGTTTGAGTAGGGAAAAGTCAGTCTGTAAAAGTGTAGACAAAGACATGAATTGATAACTTGTCTCATTAATGATGTGAATACAGTGAGGGCTACTCATGTTGTTTTGAAAGAGTCTATCCTCTAAACTGGTGTGGTGTGGAGCAGGCAGGCAGGCAGGCAGGCAGGCAGGCAGGCAGGCAGGCAGGCAGACCAGTATAACGCCCCTCCGGCTACATGTTATTAAGAGCTCACAGGATTGGATGTTACAAACAGGGACAATTCATTTCTGTTGAAAGTACTGCTGCTGTTGACTCTGGAATGTTTCCGTTGGGTCCCTGGTTCCAAGGTCTTTTCTCTCTGCTGAGAGGACGCACTGTGAAAGTTACAACACACAGGTTCAGACAGAGCCAGGCCACTCCCTCTGAAGTAGTCTACCGACTGAGGCACGTATTAAATCTCTCAGCAGAGACATTATTTAGAGAAAGAGAGAGAGATAAAGAATGAGTGAGAGGGAGAGTTAAGAGGCTTCATCTGGGTTAGTGTTTAGTGGGTTGCTCTATTCACTATGTTTAAGCATGGTCTGACTGACTGACTGTCTGATTGACTGTCTGACTGACTGACTGTCTGACTGACTCTCTGACTGACTGACTGACTGACTGACTGTCTGACTGACTGTCTGACTGACTAACTGACTGACTGTCTGATTGACTGTCTGACTCTCTGACTGACTGACTGACTGACTCTCTGACTGACTGACTGACTGACTGACTGACTGACTGTCTGACTGACTGACTGTCTGACTGACTGACTGACTGTCTGACTAACTGACTGACTGACTGATTGACTGACGGACTGACTGACTGTATCGCTGGCAGCTGTTGGTTTTAAATAGTTTGGATTCCTTTCCAACAACCAGCACAGGTTTAGACATAGAGGGGAGGCATTAGGATACTGTTTTAGCATCCCAAATGTCACCCTATTCCCTATAAAGTGTGTAGGTCTAGGTCGAAAGTAGTGCACTATAGAGGGAATAACATGCCATTTGGGAGAGTCTCAACTATCAGAACGCTGTCTGACACAACAACATTACTCTGACCAATAGAATACAGATGATTTCTGAAGTGGAAACATGTTACAATGAAATGCACTGCAGCCATTTGTTTCAGACGTAGAAGGATTGTTAACGTGTTTACTGGGTTAATAACACGGTTAATATTTGTCCTTGCAGGTGACTATCGGGTTTGAATCCATGACTCCATGATGAATACACATGTAGTTATGAGAGACGGGCGAGTGCTGTCAAGGTATGTCATTACTGTGTTTTTTTACTGACTCTGTTGATTGTTCCAAGATGATATAATACGTGAAGGTCCGTACAGAAGGCTTGAGAAGGAACTAGAAGTCTAAATTAGAGTTCAAAAGTCCAAGCGAGATACTGTATATACATAACAACCAAGTGAGCTATAACAAAGGAGAGTTGTGCTTTCAGTTTTCACACTGTATATCTCAGCTGTGTATTATCTTGTGCTTTATATCCAAACTAATATCTTGGATGTTACTCCAGAATGTTTTGGCATTCTAACAATTCACTATTAAACATACACAGTGAAATTGCAAGAGTTAATTCAACTCCTATGGAGTTAAATTAAACAGTATTTTGGGGTTTATATGGTCCAACCCTTATATTGTGTTAAAACTACTCTGGTCATGGTGTTGATATTTTTGGAGTTAAACGATGGTAAATGGAGCAAATATCAAACTCTCAGAGAGTTGATTAAATTGAACTCCAACTGCCATTTCACTATTTTCAGTGTTGTTGTTTTTTTAAATGTAACCTTTATTTAACTAAGCAAGTCAGTTAAGAACAAATTCTTAATTAGATCACGCACAACAAATATCTCCTGTTTTTAGATCACTCACAACAAATATCCTGTTTTTAGATCACTCACAACAAATATATCCTGTTTTTAGATCACTCACAACAAATAGCTCCTGCTTTATGCTCACTCACAACAAATAGCTCCTGCTTTTAGCTCACTCACAACAAATATCTCATTACTTTTAGATCACTCACAACTTTCATTTCAAATGCCTGTCACCATGTCATCTGGAACATTTATCTAACTAACGGTTTTCATAAATCCATTCACTTTCAGATTGGATTAGTTTAGAAAAAAATGGTTTCTTACCTTTTTGTGTAGCATAAAATCAAAAAACACAGATATTGAAATAAACAATTAAAAAAAAATCTGCCTGCAACAGAGCATGTGGGATTGACAATGAGGCCAATCCCACATCTGTGGATAACTCCATAGATTTAACTCCCTGTCTCTGGTTACTTAATGGAGTTAAAAGTACTCCGTCCCAATGAACTCCAGTTATCAGCATTAACTTAAATGTTTTGGGGTGGTAGTGTAGTCTAGTGGTTAGAGCAGTGGACTGCAACTGGAAGGTTGTGAGTTCAGACCCCGGAGCTGACAAGGTACAAATCTGTTGTTCTGCCACCTGAACAGGCAGTTAACCCACTAATCCTAGGCTGTCATTGAAAATATGAATTTGTTCTTAACTGACTTGCCTAGTTAAAATAATAAACTCCAGGCAGTGTACCACTCTCTTGAGGGATTAGATAACTCCCAATAGAGTCAATTTAACAATATATTTTTTTTTAACTATCCTTGATTTACTGTGTACCTTGTGTTTCTGACAGGGCTGAGTTCTTGTCATTGCTGAACACATACAACTGTTTTCTGAAAGACAAGACCCAGCAGCATCTTGTCTTCTATGAGGTAGGTTGACCCTCGCTGCTCCATTGAATTATTTACATGTTTTATTTGCAGCAAAGGAAACACGTAATAAAAACAATTAAAATATTTACTAATTAAATCAAACTTCTGCAGTTTACATTTTAGTTAAAGTTGAATTTATTTGAAAATAAGAACTAATAAATACAAACACCAGTGTGGTGAAACCCAAGGGCTGATATGAAACCAAAACTATATACACAAGTACAACAATTAAACACGTTTGTTACAACAGAGAACACAAACAACTAATTATGAATGTATAAATCAATAATCACAAAAAAATATGTATTTTTTTGTTTAAATGTGAATGTGAGAGTTAAGCTGTATGGAGGACATTACTGAGTAGTTTGGTTCATCAGGCTGACCTCCAGTCTTCATGGAGGAGATTACTGAGTAGTTTGCTTCATCGGGCTGACCCCCAGTCTTCATGGAGGAGATTGCTGAGTAGTTTGGTTCATCAGGTTGGCTCCCAGTCTTCATGGAGGAGATTACTGAGTAGTTTGGTTCATAAGGCTGACCTCCAGTCTTCATGGAGGAGATTACTGAGTAGTTTGGTTCATCAGGCTGACCCCCGGTCTTCATGGTTCATCACGCTGACCCCCAGTCTACATGGAGGGGATTACTGAGTAGTTTGGTTCATCAGGCTGACCCACAGTCTTCATTGGTTCATCAGGCTGACCCCCGGTCTTCATGGTTCATCACGCTGACCCCCAGTCTTCATGGAGGAGATTACTGAGTAGTTTGGTTCATCAGGTTGACCCCCAGTCTTCATGGAGATTACTGAGTAGTTTGGTTCATCAGGTTGACCCCCAGTCTTCATGGAGATTACTGAGTTTTGGTTACTGAATTTGGCAATGTGAAGATAAGAATTCCAGAGTTTGGAATTCCAGAGCAGTGGGGAGGGTGAAGTTTATCACAGTGTCTGGTGTTATATAGATAGATTTCAGAATTAACCTGGAAGAATCCATTGAAGGGTTTAGGTAAATTGGGACCTGGTAGAATCCATTGAAGGGTTCAGGTAAACTGTCTGGGACCTGATAGAATCCATTGGAGGCTTTAGGTAAACTGGGACCTGGTAGAATCCATTGAAGGGTTTAGGTAAACTGGGACCTGGTAGAATCCATTGAAGGGTTTAGGTAAACTTGGACCTGGTAGAATCCATTGAAGGGTTTAGGTAAACTGGGACCTGGTAGAATCCATTGAAGGGTTTAGGTAAACTTGGACCTGGTAGAATCCATTGAAGGGTTTAGGTAAACTTGGACCTGGTAGAATCCATTGAAGGGTTTAGGTAAACTTGGACCTGGTAGAATCCATTGAAGGGTTTAGGTAAACTTGGACCTGGTAGAATCCATTGAATGGTTTAGGTAAACTGGGACCTGGTAGAATCCATTGAAGGGTTTAGGTAAACTGTCTGGGACCTGGTAGAATCCATTGAAGGGTTTAGGTAAACTGGGACCTGGTAGAATCCATTGAAGGGTTTAGGTAAACTGGGACCTGGTAGAATCCATTGAACGGTTTAGGTAAACTGGGACCTGGTAGAATCCATTAAATGGTTTAGGTAAACTGGGACCTGGTAGAATCCATTGAAGGGTTTAAGTAAAGTGGGACCTGGTAGAATCCATTGATGGGTTTAGGTAAACTGGGACCTGGTAGAATCCATTGAAGGGTTTAGGTAAACTGGGACCTGGTAGAATCCATTGGAGGGTTTAGGTAAACTGGGACCTGGTAGAATCCATTGAAGGGTTTAGGTAAACTGGGACCTGGTAGAATCCATTGGAGGGTTTAGGTAAACTGTCTGGGACCTGGTAGAATCCATTGAAGGGTTTAGGTAAACTGGGACCTGGTAGAATCCATTGAAGAGTTTAGGTCAACTGGGACCTGGTAGAATCCATTGAAGGGTTTAGGTAAACTGGGACCTGGTAGAATCCATTAAATGGTCTAGGTAACTGGGACCTGGTAGAATCCATTGAAGGGTTTAGGTAAACTGGGACCTGGTAGTCCATTGAAGGGTTTAGGTAAACTGGGACCTGGTAATATCCATTGAAGTGTTTAGGTAAACTGGGACCTGATAGAATCCATTGAAGGGTTTAGGTAAACTGGGACCTGGTAGAATCCATTGGAGGGTTTAGGTAAACTGGGACCTGGTAGAATCCATTGAAGCGTTTAGGTAAACTGGGACCTGGTAGAATCCATTGAAGGGTTTAGGTAAACTGGGACCTGGTAGAATCCATTGAAGGGTTTAGGTAAACTGGAACCTGGTAGAATCCATTGGAGGGTTTAGGTAAACTGTCTGGGACCTGGTAGAATCCATTGAAGGGTTTAGGTAAACTGGGACCTGGTAGAATCCATTGGAGGGTTTAGGTAAACTGGGACCTGGTAGAATCCATTGAAGGGTTTAGGTAAACTGTCTGGGACCTGGTAGAATCCATTGAAGCGTTTAGGTAAACTGGGACCTGGTAGAATCCATTGAAGCGTTTAGGTAAACTGGGACCTGGTAGAATCCATTGAAGGGTTTAGGTAAACTGGGACCTGGTAGAATCCATTGAAGGGTTTAGGTAAACTGGGACCTGGTAGAATCCATTGAAGGGTTTAGGTAAACTGTCTGGGACCTGGTAGAATCCATTGAAGGGTTTAGGTAAACTGGGACCTGGTAGAATCCATTGAAGGGTTTAGGTAAACTGGGACCTGGTAGAATCCATTGAAGGGTTTAGGTAAACTGTCTGGGACCCCAGTCTTCATGGAGGAGATTACTGAGTAGTTTGGTTCATAAGGCTGACCTCAAGTCTTCATGGAGGCGATTACTGAGTAGTTTGGTTCATCAGGCTGACCCCCGGTCTTCATGGTTCGTCACGCTGACCCCTAGTCTTCATGGAGGGGATTACTGAGTAGTTTGGTTCATCAGGCTGATCCACAGTCTTCATTGGTTCACTAGGCTGACCCCCAGTCTTCATGGAGGAGATTACTGAGTAGTTTGGTTGATCAGGCTTACCAGTCTTCATGGAGGAGATTACTGAGTAGTTTGGTTCATCAGGTTGACCCCCAGTCTTCATGGAGATTACTGAGTAGTTTGGTTCATCAGGTTGACCCCCAGTCTTCATGGAGATTACTGAGTAGTTTGGTTCATCAGGTTGACCCCCAGTCTTCATGGAGATTGCTGAGTAGTTTGGTTCATCAGGTTGACCCCCAGTCTTCATGGAGGAGATTACTGAGTAGTTTGGTTCATCAGGTTGACCCCCAGTCTTCATGGAGATTACTGAGTTTTGGTTACTGAGTTTGACAATGTGAAGATAAGAATTCCAGAGTTTGGAATTCCAGAGCAGTGGGGAGGGTGAAGTTTATCACAGTGTCTGGTGTTATATAGATAGATTTCAGAATTAACCTGGAAGAATCCATTGAAGCGTTTAGGTAAACTGGGACCTGGAAGAATCCATTGAAGGGTTTAGGTAAATTGTCTGGGACCTGGTAGAATCCATTGAAGGGTTTAGGTAAACTGGGACCTGGTAGAATCCATTGATGGGTTTAGGTAAACTGTCTGGGACCTGGTAGAATCCATTGAAGGGTTTAGGTAAACTGGGACCTGGAAGAATCCATTGAAGGGTTTAGGTAAACTGGGACCTGGTAGAATCCATTGAAGGGTTTAGGTAAATTGTCTGGGACCTGGTAGAATCCATTGAAGGGTTTAGGTAAACTGGGACCTGGAAGAATCCATTGAAGGGTTTAGGTAAACTGGGACCTGGTAGAATCCATTGAAGGGTTTAGGTAAACTGGGACCTGGTAGAATCCATTGAAGGGTTTAGGTAAACTGTCTGGGACCTGGTAGAATCCATTGATGGGTTTAGGTAAACTGGGACCTGGTAGAATCCATTGAAGGGTTTAGGTAAACTGGGACCTGGTAGAATCCATTGAAGGGTTTAGGTAAACTGGGACCTGGTAGAATCCATTGAAGGGTTTAGGTAAACTGGGACCTGGCAGAATCCATTAAATGGTTTAGGTAAACTGGGACCTGGTAGAATCCATTGAAGGGTTTAGGTAAACTGGGACCTGGTAGAATCCATTGAAGGGTTTAGGTAAACTTGGACCTGGCAGAATCCATTGAAGGGTTTAGGTAAACTGGGACCTGGCAGAATCCATTAAATGGTTTAGGTAAACTGGGACCTGGTAGAATCCATTGAAGGGTTTAGGTAAACTGGGACCTGGTAGAATCCATTGAAGGGTTTAGGTAAACTTGGACCTGGCAGAATCCATTGAAGGGTTTAGGTAAACTGGGACCTGGCAGAATCCATTAAATGGTTTAGGTAAACTGGGACCTGGTAGAATCCATTGAAGGGTTTAGGTAAACTGTCTGGGACCTGGTAGAATCCATTGAAGGGTTTAGGTAAACTGGGACCTGGTAGAATCCATTGAAGGGTTTAGGTAAACTGGGACCTGGTAGAATCCATTGAAGGGTTTAGGTAAACTGTCTGGGACCTAGTAGAATCCATTGAAGGGTTTAGGTAAACTGGGACCTGGTAGAATCCATTGAAGGGTTTAGGTAAACTGGGACCTGGTAGAATCCATTGAAGGGTTTAGGTAAACTGGGACCTTGTAGAATCCATTGAAGGGTTTAGGTAAACTGGGACCTGGTAGAATCCATTGAAGGGTTTAGGTAAACTGGGACCTGGTAGAATCCATTAAATGGTTTAGGTAAACTGGGACCTGGTAGAATCCATTGAAGGGTTTAGGTAAACTGGGACCTGGTAGAATCCATTGAAGGGTTTAGGTAAACTGGGACCTGGTAGAATCCATTAAATGGTTTAGGTAAACTGGGACCTGGTAGAATCCATTGAAGGGTTTAGGTAAACTGGGACCTGGTAGAATCCATTAAATGGTTTAGGTAAACTGGGACCTGGTAGAATCCATTGAAGGGTTTAGGTAAACTGGGACCTGGTAGAATCCATTGAAGGGTTTAGGTAAACTGGGACCTGGTAGAATCCATTGATGGGTTTAGGTAAACTGGGACCTGGTAGAATCCATTAAATGGTTTAGGTAAACTGGGACCTTGTAGAATCCATTGAAGGGTTTACGTAAACTGGGACCTGGTAGAATCCATTGAAGGGTTTAGGTAAACTGTCTGGGACCTGGTAGAATCCATTGGAGAGTTTTGTTAAACTGTCTGGGACCTGGTAGAATCCATTGGAGAGTTTTGTTAAACTGTCTGGGACCTGGTAGAATCCATTGGAGAGTTTTGTTAAACTGTCTGGGACCTGGTAGAATCCATTGGAGAGTTTTGTTAAACTGTCTGGGACCTGGTACAATCCATTGGAGAGTTTTGTTAAACTGTCTGGGACCTGGTACAATCCATTGGAGAGTTTTGTTAAACTGTCTGGGAGGTATGAGTATTTGCAGATTAAAATTTATAATTGGCGTACATTAATGTCGTAAATAGGCAAGATAGAGTTTCTTAAACAAAGGTGCAGATGGAGCCACGTAATTAGAGGTGGCTAGTCTTGCAAATATATTTTGTATGGTGAGTAATTTGTGTAGGTAGGAGGCAAATGTACTGGCCCAGACAATATTACAGTAAATGAGATATGGGTAAATGAAGCTACAGTAAAGAGTTAGGAAGCAAGCCTGATGAACCAAACCAGAAATCTTTCTGATGAAACCAACACATTTCTTCACTTCACTTCAGACTGAATGAGAATGATTTTTCCAGGATACCTTCTCATTAATTACAACTCAGACAAATCTAGTGGATGTGCCTTGGTCCATTTCATTGCCACCAATTGAGATTCTGGCTCTTTTTTCTTTTTTTTTACAATCTTTCTTATTCTTACTAGTGAATACAATACAGTTAGATCTTTTTTATATTTAAATATAATTTGTTTTTCTGGAACCATTCAGAAATATATCCATTCCTGAGTTGGCTTCATTAATTTTAGTGTGATAAATCCAGTTGGATTCATTAATTTTAGTGTGATAAATCCAGTTGGCTTCATAAATTTTAGTGTGATAAATCCAGTAAGCTTCATTAATTTTAGTGTGATAAATCCAGTTGGCTTCATTAATTTTAGTGTGATAAATCCAGTTGGCTTCATTAATTTTAGTGTGATAAATCCAGTTGGCTTCATTAATTTTAGTGTGATAAATCCAGTTGGTTTCATTAATTTTAGTGTGATAAATCCAGTAGGCTTCATTAATTTTAGTGTGATAAATCCAGTTGGCTTCATTAATTTTAGTGTGATAAATCCAGTTGGCTTCATTAATTTTAGTGTGATAAATCCAGTAGGCTTCATTAATTTTAGTGTGATAAATCCAGTTGGCTTCATTAATTTTAGTGTGATAAATCCAGTTGGCTTCATTAATTTTAGTGTGATAAATCCAGTTGGCTTCATTAATTTTAGTGTGATAAATCCAGTAGGCTTCATTAATTTTAGTGTGATAAATCCAGTTGGTTTCATTAATTGTAGTGTGATAAATCCAGTTGGCTTCATTAATTTTAGTGTGATAAATCCAGTTGGCTTCATTAATTTTAGTGTGATAAATCCAGTTGGTTTCATTAATTTTAGTGTGATAAATCCAGTTGGCTTCATTCATTTTAGTGTGATAAATGCATTTGGCTTCATTCATTTTAGTGTGATAAATCCAGTTGGCTTCATTCATTTTAGTGTGATAAATGCAGTTGGCTTCATTAATTTTAGTGTGATGAATCCAGTTGGCTTCATTAATTTTAGTGTGATACATCCAGTTGGCTTCATTCATTTTAGTGTGATAAATCCAGTTGGTTTCCTCAGCAAAGAGAATGGGAAGTACGGTAGAAGATACAGCAGCAAGGTCATGGAGATTAGGAATAACTAAGGTCCAATGATCATACCCTGTGGGACGCCACAGGATATCTTGGCCCTGGTACATGCACATCCATTTGCATAAACAAATTGTTCTCTATCATAAACATAACGACAGTGCATTCGGAAAGTATTCAGACCACATTTTGTTACGTTACAGCCTTATTTTAAAATGGATTCAATATGTTTTTTTCGCTCATCAATCTACACACAATACCCTATAATGACAAAGCAAAAACAAGTTTAGAATTTTATTGCTAATTTATATATATATAAAAAACTGAAATATCACATTAACATAAGTATTCAGACCCTTTACTCAGTACTTTGTTGAAGCACCTTTGACAGCGATTACAGCCTCCAGTCTTCTTGGGTATTACGCTACAAGCTTGGCACACCTGTATTTGGAGAGTTTCTCCCATTCTTCTCTGCAGATCCTCTCAAGCTCTGTCAGGTTGGATGGGGAGCGTCGTTGCACAGCTATTTTCAGGTCTCTCCAGAGATGTTAGATCGGGTTCAAGTTAGATCGGGTTCAAGTCCGGGCTCTGGCTGTGCCACTCAAGGACATTCAGAGACTTGTCCCACTATTGCGTTGTCTTGGCTGTGTGTTTAGGGTCGTTGTCCTGTTGGAAGGTGAACCTTCACCCCAGTCTGAGGTCCTGTGCGCTCTGGGGCAGGTTTTCATCAAGTTTCTCTCTGTACATTGCACTGTTCATCTTTCCCTTGATATTGACTAGTCTCCCAGTCCCTATGACTGAAAAACATCCCCACAGCATGATGCTGCCACCACCGTGCCTCACCGTAAGGATGGTGCCAGGTTTCCTCTAGATGTGATGCTTGCCATTCAAGCCAAAGAGTTCAATCTTTCATCAGACCAGAGAATATTATTTCACATAGTCTGAGAGTCCTTTAAGTACCTTTTTGCAAACTCCAAGCGGGCTGTCATGTGCCTTTTACTGAAGAGTGGCTTATGTCTGGCCACTACCATAAAGGCCTGATTGATGGAGTACTGCAGACATGGTTGTCCTTCTGGAAGGTTCTCCCATCTCCACAGAGGAACTGAGAGAGTGACTATCGGTTTCTTGGTCACCGCCTTGACCAAGGCCCTTCTCCCCCGATTGCTAAATTTGGCCGGGCGGCCAGCTCTAGGAAGAGTCCTGGTGGTTCCAAACTTCTGTCGTTTAAGAATGACGGAGGCCACTGTGTTTTTGAGGACCTTCAATGCTGCAGAACATTTTTGGTACCCTTCCCCAGACCTGTGCCTCGACAGAATCCTGTCTCGGAGCTCTACGGACGATTCCTTCAACATTGCATGGTGTTTGCTCTGACATGCGCTCTCAACTGTGGAACCTTATAAAGACATGTGTTTGCCTTTACAAATCATATCCTACTAATTGAATTTACCACAGGTGGACTCCAATCAAGTTGTAGAAACATCTCAAGGATGATCAGTGGAAACAGGATGCACCTGAGCTCAATTTCGAGTCTCATAGCAAAGGGTCTGAATTATTATGTAAATCCATTTTAAAACATTTTTTTTTATAAATGTGAAACAAATTATTTAAACCTGTTTTCACTTTGTAACTATCGGGTATTGTGTGTAAAGGATTTTCTTTTTTAAATGTAAAAAAATGATTGACTCCATTTGTAAATAAGGCTGAAACAAAACGTGGGAAAGGGAAGGGGTTAGAATACTTTCAGAATGAGCTGTATAATTATATGTATAACCATGAAACTGTAGTAATGCAATTTGGAAAGTAATATTTCATGACCAACATTTGGATCAATATCAAGAGCGCCAATCAAGATATGCCAAGACCGTATTCATTGTTTTAAAGGGCAGTAAAGATTTTATCAACGAGTTGCTAAAGAGCCACATCTGTGGAGTGGTTTTTACCAAAACCATATTCGTTCTCATATAGAATACAGAATATAGAATACAGGGTTGATTTAAATGCTTCAACATTCTCTTAAATTCATTATAATTAACATTCTCTTATACACCATGTTTCTAGGATTTTAGAAAAACATAGTACTGATATGGGGTGGTAATTTGTAAAAACAATCTGGGATCCCCAAATCTATAGAGGGGGATAACTTTGGCAATTTTTTTAATCTTTAGGAGCATTACCAGTTTGCAATGATTTGGTGAAAATATACATTCGAGGCTCAGCAATCATGAGACACTGATTTCACCAAAGAGGCACCAATCTCATCATGACCTGCTGCTGATATCTCTAAGTTACCAATTACTTCCATCCCCTCCATTACACCAGGAGGATCAAACAGAAGCAGAAGAGGGACATGTCCCTTAATGTAATCCAGGAGATTTACATCAGTTCTCTATTTTCTTTGACAGAGAGGAACCAACATTCACCAAAAAAGTTTTTAAATTAACATGAAATACAGTCAAGATCAATATCGGTCTTATTTCCCACAATACATTGAGATGGAATAGTTGTAGATGCCTATTTCTTATTCAACAGTTGATTGATGATTTTCCAAGTTGACTTTATATATTATTTAAGGATTCTTGGAATATGTTAGGAAAATATATTTTTGGGGATATCCGAAGTAAGAGATTAAATTTGCTCATACACTTTTTGTAATGTGCAGAGAATGTTTTGAGACCGGTTGTAAACCAAGGTCTCCTGAAACCTTCTTGTGCTCTCTTACATGGTTTGACTAAGGGAAAGCAGTGGGGAAATACACAATTAAATGATGTGAGAAAAGTCAGGTAAAGCAGACTCCACATCAGCCTGATTATAAACATTTTACCATGAAATATCATCAATCAACATCTTAATGAGCTCACAATTACTTTAGTTAAATATTCTACCCTTAATGCTACTAATCATTCCCATCTGTTCATGTCCAACTGCCAAAAAGAAGTGGAAAATTGGAAAGTGGTCAGAAATGTCAGAATACAGTATACCTGTATTAGCCACATCATTCAAAGAATTAGTAAAAATATGATCAATAAGGGTGTCAGGTGAACTGGTCAGTCTGTGGTCTTATAGATGAGGGGATACAGGTGAACTGGTCAGTCTGTGGTCTTATAGATGAGGGGATACAGGTGAACTGGTCAGTCTGTGGTCTTATAGATGAGGGGATTCAGGTTAACTGGTCAGTCTGTGGTCTTATAGATGAGGGAATACAGGTGAACTGGTCAGTCTGGGGTCTTATAGATGAGGGAATACAGGTGAACTGGTCAGTCTGTGGTCTTATAGATGAGGGGATACAGGTGAACTGGTCAGTCTTTGGTCTTATAGACGAGGGGATACAGGTGAACTGGTCAGTCTGTGGTCTTATAGATGAGGGGACACAGATAGATGGAGTATCAGGTGTCAGTGAGTGGTTCTCATTTTTAATTTCACTTATGTTGAAAACATCCAATAGAAATTAATCACCCAATCAAATCCAAGGTTGATGCAAGGATATCAGTGAAACGACCAATGTCAGAATCGGGTGGACGATAGATGCATCTAATTACCACTTTTTAACCACCCAAAAAACAGCTCAGTTTACAGCTCTGGACCCCTGTGCCGTTAAAACCTAACCAACGTGTTTACAGTTCTGGACCCCTGTACCGTTAAAACCTAACCAACGTGTTTACAGCGCTGGACCCCTGTACCGTTAAAACCTAACCAACGTGTTTACAGCTCTGGACCCCTGTACTGTTAAAACCTAACTAACGTGTTTACAGCTCTGGACCCCTGTACCGTTAAAACCTAACTAACGTGTTTACAGCTCTGGACCCCTGTACCGTTAAAACCTAACCAACGTGTTTACAGCGCTGGACCCCTGTACCGTTAAAACCTAACCAACGTGTTTACAGCTCTGTACTGTTAAAACCTAACCAACGTGTTGACAGCTCAGTACCGTTAAAACCTAACCAACGTGTTTACAGTTCTGGACCCCTGTACCGTTAAAACCTAACCAACGTGTTTACAGTTCTGGACCCCTGTACCGTTAAAACCTAATCAACATACAGTATATGTTATATTTGAAATGTTAAGACTAAGAACTGTGTTTATCTCCACTAGAGAGATGGAGAGGTGGTGTTCGAGGGATTCCTGACTATCTCCTGGGGAGTACGGCAGCCCATCAGGCTCAAAATACAGGATGACAAACAACAACCATTCACCAGCCTCCTGTCACCTGACCCAGTCAGTCCAGTCAGTCCTCATGGACGCAAGAGGTTACCTTTGACCTTTATCATGCATTATGTCAATACCATAGTTAAAATGGAGTAATACAAGCATCACTCAGGCTAAACCCTCTCTGTCTGTCAGGGGGATGACACGATGGGGGGAGTTTGAAGATCTCCATCAGATCAATGAGACAGAGGAGACCAACAAGCAGCATCCTGCAGAGGAGACCAGCAACCACACGACAGGTAATCTCACCTTAACTATAGCAACCACATTACAGGTAACCTCACCTTAACGATAACAACCACACTACAGGTAACCTCACCTTAACTATAGCAACCGCATTACAGGTAACCTCACCTTAACAACCACACTACAGGTAACCTCACCTTCACTATAACAACCACACTACAGGTAACCTCACCTTAACTAACTCCTCTCTCGGAGGACCTGAGCCCTAGGACCATGCCTCAGGACTACCTGACATGATGACTCCTTGCTGTCCCCAGTCCACCTGGCCGTGCTGCTGCTCCAGTTTCAACTGTTCTGCCTTATTATTATTGGACCATGCTGGTCATTTATGAACATTTGAACATCTTGGCCATGTTCTGTTATAATCTCCACCCGGCACAGCCAGAAGAGGACTGGCCACCCCACATAGCCTGGTTCCTCTCTAGGTTTCTTCCTAGGTTTTGGCCTTTCTAGGGAGTTTTTCCTAGCCACCGTGTTTGTACACCTGCATTGCTTGCTGTTTGGGGTTTTAGGCTGGGTTTCTGTACAGCACTTTGAGATATCAGCTGATGTACGAAGGGCTATATAACTACATTTGATTTGATTTGATTTGATTTGAACTATAACAACCACACTACAGGTAACCTCACCTTAACAACCACACTACAGGTAACCTCACCTTAACCTTAACAACCACACTACAGGTAACCTCACCTTAACAACCACACTACAGGTAACCTCACCCGAACCACACTATAGGTAACCTCACCCTAACCACACTACAGGTAACCTCACCTTTACAACCACACTACAGGTAATCTCACCCTAACCACACTACAGGTAACCTCACCTTAACCTTAACAACCACACTACAGGTGACCTCACCCTAACCACACTACATATAACCTCACCCTAACCACACTACAGGTAACCTCACCTTTACAACCACACTACAGGTAACCTCACCTTAACCTTAACAATCACACTACAGGTAACCTCACCTTAACAACCACACTACAGGTAACCTCACCCGAACCACACTACAGGTAACCTCACCCTAACCACACTACAGGTAACCTCACCTTTACAACCACACTACAGGTAATCTCACCCTAACCACACTACAGGTAACCTCACCTTAACCTTAACAACCACACTACAGGTAACCTCACCTTAACAACCACACTACAGGTAACCTCACCCTAACCACACTACAGGTAACCTCACCCTAACCACACTACAGGTAACCTCACCCTAACCACACTACAGGTAACCTCACCTTTACAACCACACTACAGGTAACCTCACCTTAACAACCACACTACAGGTAACCTCACCCTAACCACATTACAGGTAACCTCACCTTGACAACCACATTACAGGTAACCTCACCCTAACCACATTACAGGTAAACTCACCTTCACAACCATACTGCAGGTAAACTCCCCTTAACAACCACACTGTAGGTAAACTCCCCTTAACAACCACACTGCAGGTAACCTCACCCTAACCACATTACAGGTAAACTCACCTTAACAACCACACTGCAGGTAAACTCACCTTAACAACCACACTGCAGGTATTTCCCTTCAGTTCATTGACACTAAATCCATCAGTTGAATGAATAGTTGATTGAAGGTCTAAATTAATCTCCAATTAATGTCTCCATAGAGAAATGAACTAAATTTGCTGTACGGTGTCCATATTAGGACAACGTCATTTTAACGAATGAGTCATGAGACAGTTGCAACTCCTGCTGAGACTGAAACATCTCTTGCTGAGACTGTCCTAATATGGATACCGTACACCTATTCTGTCTCAGGATACAGGGGTTATTGAAAGCTCTGTATTATAAGGCTGTGAGATGTCAACCCTTATCCGATCGTGATTATTTGCCCATAAAACATTATGATGTGTAATATATATATGTATATTTCGTACCAGTCAAAAGTTTTAGAACACCTACTTAATCAAGGGCTGTTCTTTATTTGTACTATTTTCTACATTGTAGAATAACAATGAAGACATCAAAACTATGAAATAACACATATGGAGATATGTAGTAACCAAAAAAGTGTTAAAACAAAACCAAATATATTTTAAACTCTTCAATGTAGCCACCCTTTGCCTTGGTGACAGCTTTGCACACTCTTGCATTTGCATTCTCTCAACCAGCTTCACCTGGAATGCTTTTCAAACAGTCTTGAAGGAGTTCCCACATATGCTTAGCACTTGTTGGCTGCTTTTCCTTCACTGCGGTCCAACTCATCCCAAACCATCTCAATTGGGTTGAGGTTGGGTGATTGTGGAGGCCTAGTCATCTGATGCAGAGTTCAATCACTCTCCTTCTTGGTCAAATTGCCCTTTCAAAGACTGGAGGTGTATTTGGGGTCATTGTCCTGTTGAAAAACAAATGGTAGTCCTAAGGACAAACCAGATGGGATGGTATATCGCTGCAGAATTCTGTGGTAGCCATGCTTATTAAGTGTGCCTTGAATTCTAAATAAATCACTGAGTGTCACCAGCAAAGAACCCACACAACATCACACCTCCTCCTCCATGGTGGGAACATGTGGAGATCATCCGTCCACCTACTCTGCGTCTCACAAAGACACTGCGGTGAACCAATTTTTTTTTATTTGGACTCATCAGACCAAATGACAGGTTTTCACAGGTCTAATGTCCATTGCTTGTGTTTCTTGGCCCAAGCAAGTCTCTTCTTATTATTGGTGTCCTTTAGTAGTGGTTTCTTTGCAGCAATTTGACCATGAAGGCCTGATTCACGCAGTCTCCTCTGAACAGTTGATGTTGTGATGTGTCTGTTACTTGAACTCTGTGAGGAATTTATTTTACCTACAATCTGAGGCTGGTAACTCTAATGAACTTATCCTCTGCAGAGGTAACTCTGCGTCTTCCTTTCCTGTGATGGACCTCATGAGAGCCAGTTTCATCATAGCACTTGATGGTTTTTGTGAATGCCCTTTAAGAAACTTTCAACGTTTTTGACATTTTCCGTATTGACTGACCTTCATGTCTTAGAGTAATGATGGTCTGTCGTTTCTCTTTGTATATTTGAGCTGTTCTTACCATAATATGGACTTGGTCTTTTACCAAATAGGGCTATCTTCTGTATACCACCCCTACTTTGTCACAAGTCAACTGATTGGCTCAAACGCATAAAGGAGGACATAAATTCCACAAAATAACTTTACGGCACACCTCTTAATTAAAATGAATTTCAGGTGACTACCTCATGAAGCTGGTTGAGAGAATGCCAAGAGTGTGCAAAGCAGTCATCAAGGCTACTTTGAAGAACCTAAAAAAAATGTTTTAGATTTGTTTACATTTTTTTGGGTTACTACATAATTCGATGTGTTATTTCATAGTTTTGATATCTACACTATTGTTCTACAATGTAGAAAATAAAGAAACCCATGAATGAGTAGGTGCATTTTGACTGGAACTGTATATTTACACCACTAGTCAAACGTTTAAGAACAACTAAAAGGGAAGGGGAGCAACTGTCCATTTTTAAGTCAGAGGGGACGCAACCACTGGTGAGGGATGAGTTGATGAGGGAAGTGAGGAATGGGAGGTCTCCAGAGAGGGTCCGGAGAAGAGAGGAGGGGATGATCAATAGGATGTGAATGAGTAAAAGATATCGTCAATCTTTTTTTCAAAGTCATTGACTAAAAGTCACCTGCAGAGAGGGGGGGGGGGGGATTAAGGATGGAGGAGAAGGTAGAAAATAGTTTCAGGGTAGAACCATGACATTTAATGGTAGAAAGTGGCTTTAGCAGCAGATACAGAGGAACAGAAAGAGACAGGGGGGAGTGAAAGGATGATAGGTCCTCGGGAAGTTTAGTATTTAAAAAAATATTTGCTCAGCTGCCCGCAGCCCTGTTCTGTAAGCTTCACAATGAGTCACTCAGCGACGTAGCAGGAGCGGAAGGCCGACCCAGCTGGGAGGAAAGGGGAGAGTGCGAGTCATAAGATGCGGAATGGGAGTGGAGTAGGGTCGAAACAGAGAACAGGGACCTGGAGGGGGTTACAGTGAGATTAATAGGAGAACAGAGACCTGGAGGGGGGTTACAGTGAGATTAGTAGGAGAACAGAGACCTGGAGGGGGTTACAGTGAGATTAGTAGGAGAACAGAGACTGGGGGGGTTACAGTGAGATTAGTAGGAGAACAGAGACCTGGAGGGGGGTTACAGTGAGATTAGTAGGAGAACAGAGACCGGGGGGGTTACAGTGAGATTAGTAGGAGAACAGAGACCTGGAGGGGGGTTACAGTGAGATTAGTAGGAGAACAGAGACCTGGAGGGGGTTACAGTGAGATGTGGAGGGGGGTTACAGTGAGATTAATAGGAGAACAGAGACCTGGAGGGGGGTTACAGTGAGATTAGTAGGAGAACAGAGACCTGGAGGGGGTTACAGTGAGATTAGTAGGAGAACAGAGACCTGGAGGGGGGTTACAGTGAGATGTGGAGGGGGGTTACAGTGAGATTAATAGGAGAACAGAGACCTGGAGGGGGGTTACAGTGAGATTAGTAGGAGAACAGAGACCGGGGGGGTTACAGTGAGATTAGTAGGAGAACAGAGACCTGGAGGGGGGTTACAGTGAGATTAGTAGGAGAACAGAGACCTGGAGGGGGTCACAGTGAGATTAGTAGGAGAACAGAGACTAGTAAAGATGAGGTTAAGAGAATTGCCTGTCTTGTGAGTTGGAGGGGATTGGGAAAGGGTGAGGTAATATCGCCCAACTCTACTGTCCAGGGAGCTACAGGAGTTATGAAAGCTGTACGCTGCGTCCCACCCCCACAAAGCAGAAGACAGAGGTGGAGGAGGAGCAGTCCAACCTGATCCGCTGTATGAGTGATGCTTCCTTGGTGAAGAGGAGGGTGAAGAGGAGTCCCTCACAGAGAGAGAGAAACAGGCAACACTGCTTCTCCATCAACGGACACTTCTATAACTACAAGGTAACGTCAATGAGAGAACTGACCTGATCATTACCTATCTAGGACATGATTTGATCCATCAAATTTCTTTCTTTCTTTCTTTCTTTCTTTCTTTCTTTCTTTCTTTCTTTCTTTCTTTCTTTCTTTCTTTCTTTGCATGCTGGGAGTGTTTAGTGCATGCTGGGAATTTTGTGAGCGGTGTCTGGAGTTAGATCGCCTGTGTAATCTTTCTTGTTTTCTTTTCTTGGTGGTTTTCTTTTCTATGAATGATGATTTTTTTGTGGTAGAGGCTTTGGGAGATGCACAGAGGGTCCTCGTAATGCCTGACCCACTAATGTAGGGAGAGGTGGGCCTCATAATGCCTGGACCCACTGGTGTACAGAGAGGTGGTCCTCGTAACGCCTGGGCCCAATGATGTAGGGAGAGGTGGTCCTCGTAACACCTGGGCCCACTGATGTAGGGAAAGGTGGGCATCGTAACGCCTGGGCCCACTGATGTAGGGAAAGGTGGGGATCATAACGCCTGTGCCCACTGATGTAGGGAGAGGTGGGCATCGTAACGCCTGGGCCCACTGATGTAGGGAAAGGTGGGGATCATAACGCCTGGGCCCACTGATGTAGGGAGAGGTGGGCATCGTAACGCCTGGGCCCACTGATGTAGGGAGAGGTGGTCCTCGTAACGCCTGGGCCCACTGATGTAGGGAGAGGTGGTCCTCGTAACACCTGGGCCCACTGATGTAGGGAGAGGTGGGCATCGTAACGCCTGGGCCCACTGATGTAGGGAGAGGTGGTCCTCGTAACGCCTGGGCCCACTGATGTAGGGAGAGGTGGGCATCGTAACGCCTGGGCCCACTGATGTAGGGAGAGGTGGGCATCGTAACGCCTGTGCCCACTGATGTAGGGAGAGGTGGGCATCGTAACGCCTGGGCCCACTGATGTAGGGAAAGGTGGGGATCATAACGCCTGGGCCCACTGATGTAGGGAGAGGTGGTCCTCGTAATGCCTGGGCCCACTGATGTAGGGAGAGGTGGGCATCGTAACGCCTGTGCCCACTGATGTAGGGAGAGGTGGGCATCGTAACGCCTGGAACCACTGATGTAGGGAAAGGTGGGGATCATAACGCCTGGGCCCACTGATGTAGGGAGAGGTGGGCATCGTAACGCCTGGGCCCACTGATGTAGGGAGAGGTGGTCCTCGTAACGCCTGGGCCCACTGATGTAGGGAGAGGTGGTCCTCGTAACACCTGGGCCCACTGATGTAGGGAGAGGTGGGCATCGTAACGCCTGTGCCCACTGATGTAGGGAGAGGTGGTCCTCGTAACACCTGGGCCCACTGATGTAGGGAGAGGTGGGCATCGTAACGCCTGGGCCCACTGATGTAGGGAGAGGTGGGCATCGTAACGCCTGTGCCCACTGATGTAGGGAGAGGTGGGCATCGTAACGCCTGGGCCCACTGATGTAGGGAAAGGTGGGGATCATAACGCCTGGGCCCACTGATGTAGGGAGAGGTGGTCCTCGTAATGCCTGGGCCCACTGATGTAGGGAGAGGTGGGCATCGTAACGCCTGGGCCCACTGATGTAGGGAGAGGTGGGCATCGTAACGCCTGGGCCCACTGATGTAGGGAGAGGTGGGTATCGTAACGCCTGGGCCCACTGATGTAGGGAGAGGTGGGCATCGTAACGCCTGTGCCCACTGATGTAGGGAGAGGTGGGCATCGTAACGCCTGGGCCCACTGATGTAGGGAAAGGTGGGGATCATAACGCCTGGGCCCACTGATGTAGGGAGAGGTGGGCATCGTAACGCCTGGGCCCACTGATGTAGGGAGAGGTGGTCCTCGTAACGCCTGGGCCCACTGATGTAGGGAGAGGTGGGCATCGTAACGCCTGGGCCCACTGATGTAGGGAAAGGTGGGGATCATAACGCCTGGGCCCACTGATGTAGGGAGAGGTGGTCCTCGTAACGCCTGGGCCCACTGATGTAGGGAGAGGTGGGCATCGTAACGCCTGTGCCCACTGATGTAGGGAGAGGTGGGCATCGTAACACCTGGGCCCACTGATGTAGGGAGAGGTGGGGACGACAGTGGTAGAGCAGCCACAAGCACCTGTTGCTGAGGAACAAGTTGTCCATGTTGAGGGTACTGACTTGCTGCTTGTACCAGAGGGGAACATAGTGTCTGATGTTCAGCAGAAAAATATTGTTGGAGGAGGTAAGGAAGGATCTTGGGGTGCCATTTCCCCAGACTGGTGAGGAGATGCCCAGTACGAGTGATGGGGTACAGAAGAGGGTTCAGGTGGAGCTAGTCTCCCAGGTAGTGGAGGAGATGCCCAGTACTCGTGATGGGGTTCAGGTGGAGCTAGTCTCCCAGGTAGTGGAGGAGATGCTCAGTACGAGTGATGGGGTGCAAGTGGGGAGTATTGAGAGGGATGTGGCAGAGGGGAGTCAGACTGTGGCCTCAGTTGAGGAGGATCAGGAGAAGGATATGGACATCTCTATTGATAAGATAGCAGCTGGTGACGACTCAATTTACAATGTAGATGAGGTAAATTGATTCCTGGATCAGACTTTGGGGAAATCTGTCAAATTGGCAGATTTTTTGGGATGTTGATAAGTTTGTGAGGTCAGCTGTGGTGTTACAGAAGATGGTGGGGTTAGACCAGTTGAGTGTGAAGAGAAGAGTTTCCTCTTGAGGAAATGTGTTACTGCTGTTACGGCAATAAAAGGTAGTGGGAAACATGGTCAGGTTCAGAGAAATGAGAACAATGATGATGATCCTTTTAGGGTGGGTTTTTTCTTCTGGCTTCTGGTTGTCTCTTTTCTATATTGACAATCAATTGCAAGGATCCTTAATCAACGTGGACAATCCGAGTGTGATATATAATAATCGTATAGTACATAGCAAACTCACTTGGAGTATAGTGGCTTTGAGACGAGCCTTGATTTTCCTTTTCAAACTGGGTGACTGAAGCAAAATGGCTACCTTTTATCTAGATGTGATCACAATGAAGATTTTGCGTCACAAAGAGTTTGAAGAAGGATGTAAGGCAACTTGTAAGGGCCCTTATGATGGAGAATAGAGCAAGGCTTTGGGCCAGAGAATGATGATGACTTTGTGGATGAACTGATCTACAATTATGGAGTGGGAGAATATCGCCTGGGCAATGACTTCCTGGGTTTGACTCTGCAGTCTAGCCAGACTGTCAGCAATGCTAAGCAGCTTGGTTGGCCCCTCACTGAGGGGATCTCCTTGGTTGGCCCCTCACTGAGAGGATCTGCTTGGTTGGCCCCTCACTGAGAGGATCTGCTTGGTTGGCCCCTCACTGAGAGGATCTGCTTGGTTGGCCCCTCACTGAGGGGATCTGCTTGGTTGGCCCCTCACTGAGAGGATCTGCTTGGTTGGCCCCTCACTGAGAGGATCTGCTTGGTTGGCCCCTCACTGAGAGGATCTGCTTGGTTGGCCCCTCACTGAGGGGATCTGCTTGGTTGGCCCCTCACTGAGGGGATCTGCTTGGTTGGCCCCTCACTGAGAGGATCTGCTTGGTTGTTTGAGTGTTTATTGTGTTGTGGGTTCCCAGACCCAATAAAGTTTTTTTAAAACTGTCTCTGTCTCTCTCCTCTCTCTCTCTCTCTCTCTCTCTCTCTCTCTGTCTCTCTCTGTCTCTGTCTCTCTCGTCTGTCTCTCTCGTCTGTCTTTCTCTGTGTCTGTCTCTGTTTCTCTCTCTTTCTCTGTCTCTGTTTCTCTCTCTTTCTCTGTCTTTGTTTCTCTCTCTTTCTCTCTCTTTGTGTCTCTTGTGTCTGTCTCTGTTTCTCTCTCTTTCTCTGTCTCTGTTTCTCTCTCTTTCTCTGTCTTTGTTTCTCTCTCTTTCTCTCTCTTTGTGTCTCTTGTGTCTGTCTCTGTTTCTCTCTCTCTCTCTGTCTCTGCTTCTCTGTCTCTGTTTCTCTCTCTCTCTCTCTCTCTCTTTGTGTCTCTTGTGTCTGTCTCTGTTTCTCTCTCTCTCTGTCTCTGTTTCTCTCTCTTTCTCTCTCTTTGTGTCTCTTGTGTCTGTCTCTGTTTCTCTCTCTCTCTCTCTCTTTGTGTCTCTTGTGTCTGTCTCTGTTTCTCTCTCTCTCTGTCTGTTTCTCTCTCTTTCTCTCTCTTTGTGTCTCTTGTGTCTGTCTCTGTTTCTCTCTCTCTCTCTCTCTTTGTGTCTCTTGTGTCTGTCTCTGTTTCTCTCTCTCTCTGTCTCTGTTTCTCTCTCTTTCTCTCTCTTTGTGTCTCTTGTGTCTGTCTCTGTTTCTCTCTCTTTCTCTCTCTTTGTGTCTCTTGTGTCTGTCTCTGTTTCTCTCTCTCTCTCTCTTTGTGTCTCTTGTGTCTGTCTCTGTTTCTCTCTCTCTCTGTCTCTGTTTCTCTCTCTTTGTGTCTCTTGTGTCTGTCTTTGTTTCTCTCTCTTTCTCTCTCTTTGTGTCTCTTGTGTCTGTCTCTGTTTCTCTCTCTCTCTCTCTCTTTGTGTCTCTTGTGTCTGTCTCTGTTTCTCTCTCTCTCTGTCTCTGTTTCTCTCTCTTTCTCCCTCTTTGTGTCTCTTGTGTCTGTCTCTGTTTCTCTCTCTCTCTCTCTCTTTGTGTCTCTTGTGTCTGTCTCTGTTTCTCTCTCTCTCTGTCTCTGTTTCTCTCTCTTTCTCTCTCTTTGTGTCTCTTGTGTCTGTCTCTGTTTCTCTCTCTCTCTCTCTCTTTGTGTCTCTTGTGTCTGTCTCTGTTTCTCTCTCTCTCTGTCTCTGTTTCTCTCTCTTTCTCTCTCTTTGTGTCTCTTGTGTCTGTCTCTGTTTCTCTCTCTTTCTCTCTCTTCGTGTCTCTTGTGTCTGTCTCTGTTTCTCTCTCTCTCTCTCTCTTTGTGTCTCTTGTGTCTCTCTCTCTTTCTCTCTCTTCGTGTCTCTCTCTCTCTGTCTCTGTTTCTCTCTCTCTCTCTAGACGGCTATATTCACTCCAACCTATGGAACATCCACTAACGTCCGTATCAACAGCAAAATGACAACACATCAGGTCATATCACAGCTCCTTCAGAAATTCAAGGTGAATTATGTCAAATGACCAGGTTGTATTGTTGTTAGATCACTTGGGGGAAGTCTTCTGGTTTGGTTCTAATAGTACGTGTGTCTGGTTCACTGCTGTGTTTCCATGTTGTGTTGCAGATAGAAAATGATCCTAATGAGTTTGCCCTCTACTGTGTCCATCAAAGTGGAGGTACGTTGAGCCATTCTCTTCCAGAACACAACTGATGCTGCTATCCTTCTGACATCATTAACACGTTGGACGGGGTATAATTGGTGTAAACTGGGGCTCTCCAGGGTTCTCCATTGTTAGGGTTCTCCAAGGTTATGGTTCTCCAGGGTTAGGGTTCTCCATTGTTAGGGTTCTCCAAGGTTATGGTTCTCCAGGGTTAGGGTTCTCCAGGGTTAGAATTAATAGTGTCTGTTTCCTCCTATAGAGAAGAAGAAGCTGTCGGACTCAGATCTGCCGCTGTGGGAGAGGCTTGTTCAGGGCCCAGCAGAGACCATCATGAAGATGTTCCTCATGGACAGAGATGAAGAGGAAGTCAGCAACGATGTGAGTGTCTGCCCTTCAGCAGGGTTTTGGGGCCAGAATGAGTTTTGGACACTAGCCACACACAGTGCACTAACCCCCCTGCCCATGACTAGCTCTGCTCTCTCCCCAGGTGGCCCAGTACCTCAATCTGGAGCTGCCCATCCTGGAGGGGGTTCTAGTGAAGCTGGAGGAAGAGGAGAACAGAGCGGTGCAGAGAATCACCACCAAGTGAGTTATGAAGGAGTTAAACTATCCTAACTGTTACCTAAAGTAGAGGGGGGCCGAAACATTCAGACTAGGTTCTGGGTTAACATGCACTAAATCAACCCTGTCAGATCAACTGGGTCAATCTGGACTCTAAACCGTACTGTGTTTATTCTGTGTCACCTGTAGTTAAATGGTGATCTGTCACCTGTAGTTAAACGGTGATGTGTCACCTGTAGTTAAACGGTGATGTGTCACCTGTAGTTAAACGGTGATGTGCTATTTTTGTGTCCTATAGGTACAACCAGCAGCAAATAGTCTTGTCTCAGCTTCTCAGCTCCAAGATCACCAAGACCGAGACAGAGGTGTAAGGAGTGGACTTCACACAGACTGGACTTCACACAGACTGGACTTCACACAACACATACCAGAACAACAGTACACAGAATACATGAAGGGACATAGTGTCCAGGGAAGAGGATGTTCAAGATTAAACTAATATCTGTGTCCCAAATGGCACCCTATTCCCTATATAGTGCACTACTTTAGACCAGAGCCCTATTCCCTATATAGTGCACTACTTTAGACCAGAGCCCTATTCCCTATATAGTGCACTACTTTAGACCAGAGCCCTATTCCCTATATAGTGCACTACCTTAGACCAGGACGTTGCGCTGTATAGGGAATAGGGTGCCATTTGGGACTCAGGCATACTACACCATAACTAAACCTGAAAGACTGCAGGAGGAAACAGATGTCCAGGGAAGGTATTGTTCAATGTCAACCTGAAAGATGATGATCAGTGATGAATTGAAAGCAACAAGTAGAAAAAAGTTAAATATGGAAATATTTTTCAATGAACCTGATGCATCTAATAGAAAGCCCTTTTGGTACCAGAAGGACTAGTCATCCCTCCAACTACACAGCTGAACTAGTAGTCATCCCTCCACCTACACAGCTGAACTAGTAGTCATCCCTCCACCTACACAGCTGAACTAGTAGTCATCCCTCCACCTACACAGCTGAACTAGTAGTCATCCCTCCACCTACACAGCTGAACTAGTAGTCATCCCTCCACCTACACAGCTGAACTAGTAGTCATCCCTCCACCTACACAGCTGAACTAGTAGTCATCCCTCCACCTACACAGCTGAACTAGTAGTCATCCCTCCACCTACACAGCTGAACTAGTAGTCACCCCTCCACCTAGACAGCTGAACTAGTAGTCATCCCTCCACCTACACAGCTGAACTAGTAGTCATCCCTCCACCTAGACAGCTGAACTAGTAGTCACCCCTCCACCTACACAGCTGAACTAGTAGTCATCCCTCCACCTACACAGCTGAACTAGTAGTCATCCCTCCACCTAGACAGCTGAACTAGTAGTCACCCCTCCACCTACACAGCTGAACTAGTAGTCATCCCTCCACCTACACAGCTGAACTATTAGTCATCCCTCCACCTACACAGCTGAACTAGTAGTCATCCCTCCACCTACACAGCTGAACTAGTAGTCATCCCTCCACCTACACAGCTAACAGCTAGCTCCTGAATGAGTTGTCATCCCTCCACCTACACAGCTAACTCCTGTTTCTGTAATAGAGGCTTGACAACACAACAAATAAATGCTAGCTAGCTGCCAGTTTGTTACTGTTGAATCATGAAGTGATTCAGTCATTTTTCAATAACACGCGGCTAGCTAACTAACTGGCTGGTGGAGGTGTTATGATCACTAACATCATGGCTGGAATGTACTTTTGACCAATCAGATTACTTGTCCCGGACTAACTGTTTAATAAGCCCTATAAAGTGATTGTCTGATCATAGCAAAGATTATAATTACCTAATATTGGCCAGTGGCGTCATTTACATTGGGAGCTTCCTCCGGATGCTTCATGTTTTTCTGGAGGCCGTACATATATTTTCAGATTCCTGTGATTACAGGACGTGACTTAACTGGGGGTCATAGGGGTGGTTTTGAAGAGTTTAAAATATTTGTGACCAGGGGACAGTTTTGACCCGGCATGTGAAATCTGAATTCAATCTGCCCAAAAGGATTGTTGACCTCCATTGGTCCTAATTGTCTTACAGTACCAGAGGCGTCTATACTGTATGTCCCCACCACCTTCTTCAAAATAGTTTCCATTTTTAACCAAAATCCTGGAAAAAAATTTTTCAAACAGCTGAATGATTTTTAAAGTGCCAACTGTATTTTTGACAAATACCAATCTGGTTTTGCAGCCCACCACAGCACAGAGACAGCGGTAGTTCAAGTGGTAAATGATCCCAGAGCCAACAGAGAGACAGCCTTAGTTAGAGGCAAATGATCCTAGAGCCAATACAGATGCCAAACAGCTCTATGTCCTTGTATTTAAATGGTGCATTCCTGACTGTTGACCATGATGTCCTTCTGGACAGACCGGAGAGGTGGGTTGGACTCTCCGGTACAGAGGTGGGTTGGACTCTCCGGTACAGAGGTGGGTTGGACTCTCCGGTACAGAGGTGGGTTGGACTCTCCGGTACAGAGGTGGGTTTAGCACCTTGTGTACCGGACAATAATTTTTCGTCAACCTTGGTGAACATAACATTTTTCCATATATCCACAAAGGACACATTTCCATCGTTATAATGTCCATTGCTCGTGTTTCTTGGCCCAAGCAAGTCTCTTCTTATTATTGGAGTCCTTTAGTAGTGGTTTCTTTGCAGCAATTCAACCATGAAGACCTGATTCACAGTCTCCTCTGAACAGTTGATGTTGAGATGCGTCTGTTACTTGAACTATGTGAAGCATTTATTTGGGCTGCAATTGCTAATGCTGGTAACTCTAATGAACGTATCCTCTGCAGCAAAGGAAACTCTGGGTCTTCCTTTCCAGTGGCGTTCCTCATGAGAGCCAGTTTCATCATAGCGCTTGGTGGTTTTTGAGAATGCACTTGAAGAAACTTTCAAAGTTCTTGAAATGTTCCGCACTGACCGACCTTCATGTCTTAAAGTAATGATGGACTGTCGTTTCTCTTTGCTTATTTAAGCTGTTCTTGCCATAATATGGACTTGGTCTTTTACTAAAGAGGGCTATCTTCTGTATACCACCCCTATCTTGTCACAAGTCAACTGATTGTCTCAAACGCATTAAGAAGGAAATAAATTCCACAAATGAACTTTTAACAAGGCACACCTCTTAATTAAAATGCTTTCCAGGTGACTACCTCATGAAGCTGGTTGAGAGAAGGCCAAGCATGTGCAAAGCTTTCATCATTGCTTTCATCATTGTTTAACACTGTGTTGGATATAACATGATTCCATGTGTGTTGTTTGTTCGTTTTGATGTCTTCACTATTATTCGACAATGTAGAAAATAATAAAGATGAAGAAAAACCCTGGGATGAGTAGGTGTGTCCACACTTTGACTGGTACTGTTTATTTGGACTGTTTTTTATTTATTTTTTTTATTTATTTTTTACTTCAGTTTATTTGAGAAAATACTTTCTTAACATGTATTTTTCTTAACTGCATTGTTGGTTAATATGGGCTTGTAAGTAAGAATTTCACTGTAAGGACAAAATAGTGCTGGTTTTTGTTGGTCACCCAATAGTGCACTTGGCTGAACATATCAGCCTCTGAAGTGCCTTGCAGTCCGCAGGGGAGTTGCCGTACCATGACGTCATGCATCCCAACAGTATGCTCTCGCTGGTGCTCCTGTAAATCAATGTGAGGCCCCCGGGACAAACTTCTTCAGCATCCTGAGGTTGAAGAGTCGCTGTCGTGCCTTCTTCACCACAGTGTCCGTGTGGTTTGACCATTTCAGCTTCTCTAAGATGTGTACACCAAAGAATTTGAAGTTATTGACGGTCTCCACGGTAATGAGGATGAGGTTGAGTTCAGCCTGGTTCCTCCTGAAGTCCACAATCAGCTCCTTTGTTTTGCTAACGTTGAGGGAGAGGTTGTTTACCTGGCACGACGCCATCAGAGTGCCTAACTCCTCATTGTAGGCCGTCTCGTCGCTGTTGGTAATCAGGCCTAATACTGTTGTGTTGTCAGCGAACTTGGTGATGGAACTGTCTGAGGCCATGCAGTCCTACAGAGTGGGCATCTCTGTCCCAGTAGGGAACACTGTCATCTCTGTCCCAGTAGGGAACTATGTAATCTCTGTCCCAGTAGGGAACTATGTAATCTCTGTCCCAGTGGGGAACTATGTCATCTCTGTCCCAGTGGGGAACTATGTCATCTCTGTCCCAGTAGGGAAATATGTAATATCTGTCCCAGTAGGGAACACTGTCATCTCTGTCCCAGTAGGGAACTATGTAATCTCTGTCCCAGTAGGGAACTCTGTCATCTCTGCCCCAGTAGGGAACTATGTCATCTCTCTCCCAGTAGGGAAATATGTAATATCTGTCCCAGTAGGGAAATATGTCATCTCTATCCCAGTAGGGAACTATGTCATCTCTGTCCCAGTGGGGAACTATGTCATCTCTGTCCCAGTAGGGAACTATGTCATCTATGTCCCAGTAGGGGACTATGTCATCTCTGTCCCAGTAGGGAACTATGTCATGACTGTAACCAGTAAGTAACTATGTAATCTCTGTCCCAGTAGGGAACTATGTAATCTCTATCCCAGGAGGGAACTATGTAATCTATGTCCCAGTAGGGAACTATGTCATCTCTGTTCCAGTAGGGAACTATGTCATCTATGTCCCAGTAGGGAACTATGTCATCTCTGTCCCAGTAGGGAACTATGTCATCTCTGTCATCTCTGTCCCAGTAGAGAACTATGTCATGACTGTAACCAGTAAGTAACTAAGTCATCTCTGTCACAGTGGGGAACTATGCAATCTATATCCCAGGAGGGAACTATGTCATCTCTGTCCCAGTAGGGAACTATGTCATCTCTGTCCCAGTAGGGAACTATGTCATGACTGTAACCAGTAAGTAACTATGTCATCTCTGTCCCAGTAGGGAACTATGTAATCTCTATCCCAGTAGGGAACTATGTTATCTCTATCCCAGTAGGGAACTATGTCATCTCTGTCCCAGTAGAGAACTATGTCATGACTGTAACCAGTAAGTAACTATGTCATCTCTGTCCCAGTAGGGAACTATGTAATCTCTATCCCAGTAGGGAACTATGTCATCTCTGTCCCAGTAGGGAACTATGTCATCTCTGTCCCAGTAGGGAACTATGTAATCTCTATCCCAATAGGAAACTATGTCATCTCTGTCCCAGTAGGGAACTTTGTCATCTCTGTCCCAGTAGGGAACTATGTCATATCTGTCCCAGTAGGGAACTATGTAATCTCTGTCACAGTGGGGAACTATGCAATCTCTATCCCAGGAGGGAACTCTGTCATCTCTGTCCCAGGAGGGAACTATGTCATCTCTGTCCCAGGAGGGAACTATGTCATCTCTGTCCCAGGAGGGAACTATGTCATCTCTGTCCCAGGAGGGAACTATGTCATCTCTGTCCCAGGAGGGAACTATGTCATCTCTGTCCCAGTGTCATCTCTGTCCCAGGAGGGAACTATATCATCTCTGTCCCAGGAGGGAACTATGTCATCTCTGTCCCAGGAGGGAACTATGTCATCTCTGTCCCAGGAGGGAACTATGTCATCTCTGTCCCAGTAGGGAACTATGTCATCTCTGTCCCAGTAGGGAACTATGTAATCTCTATCCCAATAGGAAACTATGTCATCTCTGTCCCAGTAGGGAACTATGTCATCTCTGTCCCAGTAGGGAACTATGTCATATCTGTCCCAGTAGGGAACTATGTAATCTCTGTCACAGTGGGGAACTATGCAATCTCTATCCCAGGAGGGAACTCTGTCATCTCTGTCCCAGTAGGGAACAATGTCATCTCTGTCCCAGGAGGGAACTATGTCATCTCTGTCCCAGGAGGGAACTATGTCATCTCTGTCCCAGTAAGGAACTATGTCATCTCTGTCCCAGTAAGGAGCTATGTCATCTCTGTCCCAGTGTCATCTCTGGTCCCGTTTGGAACTCTGTCATCTCTGTCCAAGTAGGGAACTATGTTATCTCTATCCCAGTAGGGAACTATGTCATCTCTGTCCCAGTAAGGAACTATGTCATCTCTGTCCCAGTAAGGAGCTATGTCATCTCTGTCCCAGTAAGGAGCTATGTCATCTCTGGTCCTGTTTGGAACTCTGTCATCTCTGTCCAAGTAGGGAACTATGTCATCTCTGTCCAAGTAGGGAACACTGTCATCTCTGTCCAAGTAGGGAACACTGTCATCTCTGTCCCAGGAGGGAACTATGTCATCTCTGTCCCAGGAGGGAACTATGTCATCTCTGTCCCAGGAGGGAACTATGTCATCTCTGTCCCAGGAGGGAACTACGTCATCTCTGTCCCAGGAGGGAACTACGTCATCTCTGTCCCAGGAGGGAACTACGTCATCTCTGTCCCAGGAGGGAACTACGTCATCTCTGTCCCAGTAAGGAACTACGTCATCTCTGTCCCAGGAGGGAACTACTTCATCTCTGTCCCAGGAGGGAACCATGTCATCTCTGTCCCAGTAGGGAACTATGTCATCTCTGTCCCAGTAGGGAACTATGTCATCTCTGTCCCAGTAGGGAACTCTGTCATCTCTGTCCCAGTAGGGAACTCTGTCATCTCTGTCCCAGTAGGGAACTCTGTCATCTCTGTCCCAGTAGGGAACTCTGTCATCTCTGTCCCAGTAGGGAACTCTGTCATCTCTGTCCCAGTAGGGAACTCTGTCTTCTCTGTCCCAGTAGGGAACTCTGTCATCTCTGTCCCTGTAGGGAACTCTGTCATCTCTGGTCTTGTAGGGAACTCTGTCATCTCTGTCCCAGTAGGGAACTCTGTCATCTCTGTCCCAGTAGGGAACTCTGTCATCTCTGTCCCTGTAGGGAACTCTGTCATCTCTGTCCCTGTAGGGAACTCTGTCATCTCTGTCCCTGTAGGGAACTATGTCATCTCTGTCCCAGGAGGGAACTATGTCATCTCTGTCCCAGGAGGGAACTATGTCATCTCTGTCCCTGTAGGGAACTATGTCATCTCTGTCCCTGTAGGGAACTATGTCATCTCTGTCCCTGTAGGGAACTATGTCATCTCTGTCCCTGTAGGGAACTATGTCATCTCTGTCCCTGTAGGGAACTCTGTCATTTCTGTCCAAGAGTAAAATGAATCTGGTCATCCACTGATAACATTCCCCCAAAATCATATGATTAAAAACCACAAAAAATAGGTCCTTAAATAATGTCAGTTGAAAACAATTTTATTAGAAACAAAATCACATCAAATCCTAAAAGAAATCTAAGCAGTTTTGAAAAGTCAAGTCATTCAATGATGAAGCATTCCGTTGTAGCGTAACTCTGTAGATAGTCATTGTCATGTTCAGGTAGTCAGTAGACCGTGATGACTGGTCTAGAGTCAGTGTTACTTATTACAGGAGGAAGAGGACAGATCATGTAGTTGTTGGTTGAAACTGATCTGGAGTCAGATTTGCTTCTGGCAAGAGGAGTTGGTGATCTCGTACTTTTCATTGCGAGGGTTAAACCACACCTCAAATGTACATGTCAGGCGCTGTAAAACAAACGATTACGTCACATTAATGTCAATAAACTGTATAGACACTGTGATCTATGAGGTCAATATTACATGGTGTACTGTATGTATAGCCTGAGTACCAGACCTGTCTGGGACATGACATGGAGTGGAATGATAACACAAACCGTTCTGGTACCACCAGGTATGTACTGCATGCTATAAAATTGTAATTTTGTTTTACTTACGTAAGTAAAAGGCTCTAATGCCCAGCTCAGTATCTGCATTAAGTGCTTAAATCTCTCCATTAAAAGGAAAGAACTGCTAAATCTGTAGCTTTCCAATGCAGAAGCACTTATATCATAATTACACTTATGTAACACCATGTGGCACCCTATTCCCTTAGTAGTGCACTACTCTGGTGAAAAGTAGTGCACTACTCTGGTGAAAAGTAGTGCACTACTCTGGTGAAAAGTAGTGCACTACTCTGGTCAATAGTAGTGCACTACTCTGGTCAATAGTAGTGCACTGTATAGGGAATATGGTGCCATGTGGGACATACATCCAGTTTCTAAGTCCCGTACAGTATATCCATATCATCTTTGCTCTGTATATCCATGAGCATCAGAAAAAGTAACCTTTTTCCCCAGAACACAGGACTCCACATCTGAGTTGTGCTCTGTCTTGAGGCACTTGGTCTTCCCGATGATCACCTCGATCCTATAGTTGATCATGTTAGTCACCTGTTTGGGTCATATAAAGGAGAGCCTTAGTAAGAAACAACCATACCACCTGTTGACATCAGCTTTTTAGTTGAATAAATTAATAATAAGAGATGTTTGTGCAATTATATACAATTCATGTTATACATGAATAGCAGAAGTTGTGTAAATGACTTTACCACTTAAAGGGAGGTAGTTAGAAGTATAGGACAGTGTCCCAAATGAAAAAGGTAGTGCACTCTAGGGTTAATAGGAGGGCATTTAGGATGTAGCCTAGAGGAAATAGGGGACCATTTATGATGTTGCCTAGAGGAAATAAGGGCCATTTAGGATGTAGTCTAGAGGAAATAGGGGACCATTTAGGACGTAGTCTAGAGGAAATAAGGGCCATTTAGGATGTAGTCTAGAGGAAATAGGGGACCATTTAGGACGTAGTCTAGAGGAAATAGGGGACCATTTAGGATGTAGCCTAGAGGAAATAGGGGACCATTTAGGATGTAGTCTAGAGGAAATAGGGGACCATTTAGGATGTAGTCTAGAGGAAATAGGGGACCATTTAGGATGTAGCCTAGAGGAAACAGGGGACCATTTAGGATGTAGCCTAGAGGAAACAGGGGACCATTTAGGATGTAGCCTAGAGGAAATAGGGGACCATCTAGGATGTAGCCTAGAGGTAATAGGGGACCATCTAGGATGTAGCCTAGAGGTAATAGGGGACCATTTAGGATGTAGGCTAGAGGAAATAGGGGCCATTTAGGATGTAGTCTAGAGGTAATAGGGGACCATTTAGGATGTAGCCTAGAGGAAATAGGGGACCATTTAGGATGTAGCCTAGAGGAAATAGGGGACCATTTAGGATGTAGCCTAGAGGTAATAGGGGCCATTTAGGGTGTAGCCTAGAGGAAATAGGGGACCATTTATGATGTAGCCTAGAGGTAATAGGGACCATTTAGGATGTAGCCTAGAGGAAATAGGGGACCATTTAGGATGTAACAGAGGAAATAGGGGACCATTTAGGATGTAGCCTAGAGGAAATAAGGGACCATTTAGGATGTAGCCTAGAGGAAACAGGGGACCATTTAGGATGTAGCCTAGAGGAAACAGGGGACCATTTAGGATGTAGCCTAGAGGAAATAAGGGACCATTTAGGATGTAGCCTAGAGGAAACAGGGGACCATTTAGGATGTAGCCTAGAGGAAATAGGGGACCATTTAGGATGTAACAGAGGAAATAGGGGACCATCTAGGATGTAGCCTAGAGGAACTAAGGGACCATTTAGGATGTAGCCTAGAGGAAATAGGGGACCATTTAGGATGTAGTCTAGAGGAAACAGGGGACCATTTAGGATGTAGCCTAGAGGTAATAGGGGACCATCTAGGATGTAGCCTAGAGGAAATAGGGGACCATCTAGGATGTAGCCTAGAGGAAATAGGGGACCATCTAGGATGTAGCCTAGAGGAAATAGGGGACCATTTAGGATGTAGCCTAGAGGAAATAGGGGATCATTTAGGATGTAGCCTAGAGGAAATAGGGGACCATTTAGGATGTAGCCTAGAGGAAATAGGGGACCATTTATGATGTAGCCTAGAGGTAATAGGGGACCATCTAGGATGTAACCTAGAGGAAATAGGGGACCATCTAGGATGTAGCCTAGAGGTAATAGGGGACCATTTAGGATGTAGTCTAGAGGAAATAAGGGCCATTTATGATGTAGCCTAGAGGAAATAGGGGACCATTTATGATGTAGCCTAGAGGAAATAGGGGACCATTTAGGATGTAGCCTAGAGGAAATAGGGGACCATTTAGGATGTAGCCTAGAGGAAATAGGGGACCATTTAGGATGTAGTCTAGAGGAAACAGGGGACCATTTAGGATGTAGCCTAGAGGAAATAGGGGACCATTTAGGATGTAGCCTAGAGGAAATAGGGGACCATCTAGGATGTAGCCTAGAGGAAATAGGGGACCATCTAGGATGAAACCTGGATAATACTGTCACCTGAGTCTCAGCAGAGATGACATTGATTAGTCTGAAGAATTTCCTGGCATTAGACTGGGTGTTAAAGTGGTCCACAGCAGCTTTAGCAGTGGTCTGCACCTCCAGGCTCTCTGGGTCTCTGCTGAACCAGCCACCCAGAAGCTGGATGTTCTCTACAACCACAACACTCAGTTACATGGAGCTGAACAAGCAGTGAGGTTAGGAAGCTAACTCCTGTACTAAAGTAGGAGCAGTCAGTAAAAACAGAACAACAACACAGTCCAACTCCTCTGACTCATAGGAACCAGAGAGCTGAGTGGGCAGGATGGCGTCAATATTGCGGTAAAAAGGGAAAATAACCAGCCGCAAATTGAGTCACTTCTGCCTTCTGCCCAACTCAACATATGACATCAACTGCTCTGATATTTCTGAGACTCATTAATGTCTGGACAACAGACAGTTTTTTTAAACACCTTAGAATGGCATTTGGGGATTCGAAAAAGAGTTGAGGCCAAAAATGTATGTACCAATTGTTTGGATTGTATATATTTTTCTTAAAGTCCAAATTGGCACCAATTCCGGATTGCCCCATTAAATGTTTCACGTCCACCAGAGCAAGCAGACTTTTAAACACACTATGTCTTGTTAGTTCTGTTGACATCAACATTTTTAATGAATCATCAAATGAACTGGGTTTGGATGAAGGAATTGAACCATGTCATGCTTTCCCTGTTTGGGGTTCATTAGTAAAGTACACAATCATTCCAGTGTCAAGTTTGTAGTTACATTTCCTATAGTATCATTCATAACACACATTGTTACAACTTCAAAACAGACACGATCACAACACACTGAAATACATTACGTAGTTGAGTTCATCATAAACAAAAAGCAACAGCTTTGGATTGGATGCAGAGTTATCTTAAAATGGAATCTAGTCCGCAGTAGGACCAGTTAGTGAACAGGCATTAACTGAGGTAAATAACAGTAAGGTAAGATAAGCTAGTCCACAGTACTTACTCGCTGTGATAGGTTCCTCCTCTATGGGTTGAGGCTGCTCCTGTCCCTGGGCCACCAGGTAGAGAGTTGAGACCAGAGACAACAACGGCAACAACTGGGGAGCCATGGTGTTATGGTATCCTGGGAAGTTAGATGAAGCTGTTAGCTCGAAACAGAGACAGAGAGAGAGACAGAGACAGAGAGAGAGAGGGAGAGAGACACAGAGACAGCTGTATTACCAGTAGCTATCCTCTGTGGTCTGAGTCAGTTTGCTGTTGAATGAGAGAAAGGAAGGGTTCTGTATTTAGGCAGTGGAATGTTTAACCAGCCAGTTAAGTCCACACCCTCTTCCTGGCAGTAACAGCAGTAAGAGCTGAGTACTCAGTCAGCAGGGCTTTAATATAGATGACTGAGTACTGGGCATTGGGTGGGTTGGTATTATGCCAGTCAGCAGGGCTTTAATATAGATGACTGGGCATTGGGTGGATGGGTATTGTGTGGGTGTGTATTGTGTGGGTGTGTGTATTTTGTGGGTGTGTGTATTTTGTGGGTGTAGGGGTTTTCAAAGGTGTGGATGTTTCTATGTGAACCTAAATCACATTGTATTTGTCACATGCACCGAATACAACAGACTTTACCATCACGGACTGACTGACTAGCCCTTCCCAACGATGCAGAGTCTAAATATATATAAATAAATATTGACACACCCTACATTCACCAATGCTGTTCTTCATGTTCTGCTGTAGGTGACAGACAGGGCAACATGTGTGGACTAAAACAACATAAAACTGGCTGTATCACAAAGCATGATCAAATTCATTAGCCAGCGACAGTAATTGAGAAACATTGAGAAATAGTTTGAAAGATTTTTTGGGTGTCAAATTAACCAGTTATCTACCTTTCATAAGCAGCTAGCTAGTAATAGCTAGCTGGTAGCATGCTAGCTAGTTAGATCCCAAATCTTTCTAAACTAATATCTGACTAACTCAGAAATATGAAGTAATTTCTGAATGAAAAATAACTATAAATAATAATACATAATGATAATAATAAATAAATGAATTCAAATATACAGTTGAAGTCGGAAGTTTACATACACTTAGGTTGGAGTCATTAAAACTTGTTTTTTTCAACAAATTTCTTGTTATTAACAAACTATAGTTTTGGCAAGTCAGTTAGGACATCTACTTTGTGCATGACACAAGTCATTTTTCCAACAATTGTTTACAGACAGATTATTTCATGTCTCTATTTTGGTTCTGTCAGGGCGTGATTTGGGGTGGGCATGTTTTTTTCTGATCTATGTTTTCTATTTCTGTGTGTTTGGCCGGGTGTGGTTCTCAATCAGAGGCAGCTGTCTATCGTTGTCTCTGATTGAGAACCATACTTAGGTAGCCTTTTCCCACCTGTGTCTTGTGGTTAGTTATTTTCTGTTTAGTGTTTATGCACCTTACAGGACTGTTTCGGTTTCATTTATTCAAGTTGTTGTTGTGTTTTAGTGTTCAGTCAAATAAAGATCATGAACAAGTACCACGCTGTGCTTTGGTCCACACCTCCTTCCAACAGCTGTTACAATAATTAACTTTATCACAATTCCAGGGGGTCACAAGTTTACATACACTAAGTTGACTGTGCCTTTAAACAGCTTGTAAAATTCCAGAAAATTGTGTCATGGCTTTAGAAGCTTCTTATAGGCTAATTTACATAATTTGAGTCAATTGGAGGTGTACCTGTGGATGTATTTCAAGGCCTACCTTCAAACTCAGTGCCTCTTTGCTTGACATCATGGGAAAATCAAAAGAAATCAGCCAAGAAAAATTGTAGACCTCCACAAGTCTGGTTCATCCATGGGAGAAATTTCCAAATGCCTGAAGGTACCACGTTCATCTGTACAAACAATAGTACGCAAGTATAAACACTCAGCTGTCATACCGCTCAGGAAGGAGACGCGTTCTGTCTCCTAGAGATCAACGTACTTTGGTGCGAAAAGTGCAAATTAATCCCAGAACAACAGCAAAGGACCTTGTGAAGATGCTGGAGGAAACGGGTGCAAAAGTATCTATATCCACAGTAAAACTAGTAATATATCGACATAACCTGAAAGGCGGCTCAGCAAGGAAGAAGCCCTGCTCCAAAACCACCATAAAAAGCCAGACTACGGTTTGCAACTGCACATGGGGACAACGATTGTACTTTTTGGAGAAATGTCCTCTGGTCTGATGATACAAAAATAGAACTGTTTGGCCATAATGACCATCGTTATGTTTGGAGGAAAAAGGGGGAGGCTTGCAAGCCGAAGAACACCATCCCAACCGTGAAGCAAGGGGGTGGCAGCATCATGTTGTGGGGGTGTTTTTCTGCAGGAAGGTCTGGTGCACTTCACAAAATAGATGGCATCATGAGGGAGGAAAATGATGTGGACGTATTGAAGCAACATCTCACGACATCAGTCGGGAAGTTAAAGCTTGGTCGCAAATGGGTCTTCCAAATGGACAATGACCCCAAGCATACTTCCAAAGTTGTGACAAAATTTAAGGACAACAAAGTCAAGGTATGGGAGTGGCCATCACAAAGCCCTGACCTCAATCCTATAGAAAATGTGTGGGCAGAACTGAAAAAGCATGTGCGAGCAAGGAGGCCTACAAACCTGACTCAGTTACACCAGCTCTGTCAGGAGGAATGGGCCAAAATTCACCCAACTTATTGTGGGAAGCTTGTGGAAGGCTAACCGAAATGTTTGACCCAAGTTAAACAATTTAAAGGCAATGCTACCAAATACTAATTGAGTGTATGTAAAGGACTAGCCTCTTCTGGCTTCCATATGCAGACAACTACGGACCAGATCCTTGGGCTGACCAGAGGTGTACTGTTCCAGGTAATAGAGCCTATCCTGGTGACTGCTTGTCTTATCTTCTATACCATGCTCAAATGCACGCATAAATGGCCTAAAGTTTGGAGGATCACCGTCAAACATAGGTATCTCCCTAACAGGGAGTGTGGCCTGTTTGTGCTGTAGTACAAGGAGGTCAGCAATTTCATTCTGCCTTTGCATGACAGTAGAGAGGTCATCATGGCTGGTATTATGGCTGATACCCGCAGTGTTGATTCTGTGTTGATTGCTAGACCTTGATGTTGGCTGCTGAAGGGTGTGGTTCATGACTGTTTTCTGAATAGGTTTTGATGGCTTTGTGGTCGGTTGTTGTAAAACTCTTTGTAGTGTGGTCTTTCGAACTGCACCTAATGCAGCAAACTCAACCGGTTCCTTATAGACCTCGGGTTCCTGGTTCTCAAAATAAGAGTTCATTCCATCTTCTTGGCTTAGAAAATGGGCTGCCACAGCATGGGATTGAGAAGTTGACTCAACACTCTCCAGAACCTTCAGTTTGGCATTATATGCTGCTATGTCCGTTTCCAGTGCCATTTTTCCCATCCTAACATTCAGTTGAGCTTTCTGTTGTTCCAGTTGAGCTTTCTGTTGTTTCAGTTGAGCTTTCTCCAGTTCCAATGCATGCTTGTCCTGTAATGATGCTTGGAGAGCTAGTAGAGCTGCTCGTTCTGCCTCAGCTTTTAGGCGTGCAGGACACTGAGGAAGCAGTCTTAGAATACTTTGTTTTATTTGATGTTTTTGACACATTGGAAATGCTGTCGTGTGGTTCAATTAGCGTTTGTGGCTCGATTTCAGCTTTTTTCCATATTTCCACCTCTTTCAGGAAATGTTCATAAGTTCTCATTCTTGGTTGATAATAGTTAATGCTCTCCTGTTCGTGTTCCTCCTCGGTGACCAGCTCTAGCACAGAATCATGAGCATTCTTAAAGTCATTGAGAACAGCATGAAATGCTTCAAGACACTCATCCACAGTTTCAATGTTTCCTCTATCAACAAGAAGGGCTTTTATTTCATTCATTTTGCGTGTACACACTCCAAGTTTGCCTCTCCGGGCTGCATAGAGTGAATTTAGATGCTCCTCTGCCCTCTCCAGTGGAGTCTTATTTGGGATTTCATCCTCCATCATTCACTTTTAGTTCACTCAATTTACAATGATGGTTTTTGATTGTTAAAACGTAATGCCCCTTTAGACCTCCTTTAATGCTTTAAAACACAGTCCTCCATTTCAGCATATTGACCCATTTTGAATTGAACATGTGCAAGTTCGGCATTTTAGATGCGTTTTAAACATTTCATCCCATTATAAGTTGTCCCTTTAATGAAGTTTAAACACGCAGTATCCTTAGATTGCATTCGTTGCGTTGATGCATTGCATTTCCACGTTAGGCCAAATATTAGACATAAGATTAGGCTACATTGTGCGTAGGATCTCAGTGTTTCCCAAACTTCTTAATTGTTTTCACAGCGCTGTGTTTTGAATTCCACTCCCAAGTTTATCAAACATTACAATTAAAAGCACATTTGCGCTTCCATAATAAGCATGATCAAATGATCGCATTGAACAGGGCAGCTCATTCATTCGCAGTGGTTACTCACGGCTGGCGAATTCTAGTAGTTCAAATCCTTCCAAGCGAGCTGTCCTTACGATCCGAATGCAATTACAAATAGAACAATATCCAGCGTGTGTCCGAACCGGAGATTTCCTTCCGATAGAAATCCTTCACGGAGTTTTTTTGACTTGAATGTAGTGACTTCCTTTCGTCTTTACCGCTACACCCCTCGTATCTGCCTTCAGAGATCTAAATCTCTCTCTTCCTTCAATGTGCAGGATAGTGGGGTGCTTTCTTTGACATTTCAGACAGGTCATCCTTCTTTTACATTCTTTGCTTAAGTGTCCTCTCATCAAACAGCCAAAACAAAGGCCTTTTGATCTCAGAAACTCAACCTTGGCTTCGTGTGGCTGTGCCTTCACCTGTTGGCCGTCGACCAGGAAATGCTCACCAGCGCAAAATACACATGAGATACTGGGAGCATCAGAAGGGTAGGCGCCTGGTTTCTTGACTTTGAATGTTTGTTCTTTTAGAGGTTTTTCAGAGTCACAATCTGCCACTACATCTACTGCAGTGGCAAAGCTGCTTCCCTTACTCTTGGATTTGAACTGCTGTTTAAAGTCAGCTTCTGTTTTGGTTTTAAAAACTGCCATGTACTGCTATGGGATCCCCCTTTGCTCCTAACTATGCTAATTTGTATGTGGGTTACATGGAGAAACAGTCTATTTTCAAGCCTCTCAACAAAAAAAATCTTGCCTCACATCATTATTTGGAAACGGTACATTGATGATATTTTTGTTCTATGGAGGAGTGATGCCAAACAGCTCCAGGCGTTCTATGGAGGGGTGATGCCAAACAGCTCCAGGCGTTCCATGGAGGAGTGATGCCAAACAGCTCCAGCCGTTCTATGGAGGGGTGATGCCAAACAGCTCCAGGCGTTCCATGGAGGGGTGATGCCAAACAGCTCCAGGCGTTCCATGGAGGAGTGATGCCAAACAGCTCCAGGCGTTCCATGGAGGGGTGATGCCAAACAGCTCCAGGCGTTCCATGGAGGGGTGATGCCAAACAGCTCCAGGCGTTCCATGGAGGGGTGATGCAAAAGGGGTGATGCTTTTCTTAACTCCTGTTCTGAGCATCTGAGATTTACTATGTAATCTGATACACGTCAAATCAGTTTTCTTGATCTTCTGATCTTGTGTGAAGATAATGTTCTATACACTGATCTTTACAGGAAGCCTACTGATCGTAACAGTTTGTTGAGGGCTGATAGTTGTCCCCCACTTCCCTTGAAAAATAGTTTGCCCTACAGCCAATTCTGTCCAATCAAAAGAATTTGCAAAAAACAATCCGATTTCGACAGAAATATGGCTGAGATGCAAAGAAAGTTCAAGGAGAGGGACTACAAGAGTGATCAGATTAATATTGCCATTGAGAAAATTAAAAACAAAACGAGACATGACCTTTTTCAAGGTCAGTCTCGCAAAAAGACGCATTCTTGCGTTCTAACTACCCGCTATTCAAAGTGCTCTGAACAAATTAAGGGAATTGTTCAAACATTGGCACATCCTATAATCCGATGATAGTCTCGGTAATGTGTTTTCGGACTTTCCCTTGGTCGTATTCTCGAGGGGCAGAAATCTCAGAGACCAATTGGTAAACTCTGATTAACCACCCCAAGATATTCCTGAACAACGTCTATTTGCACCCCTACTGGATGGAAATTACAAATGTAAAGGCTGTGCTCAATGCAATGGTACTTATAAATGTAGATCATTCAAACACCCACAAACAGGGAAATCGATCCCAATAAAAGGTGTTATTACGTGCTCCACTAAGGCAGTTATTTATCTTATAACTTGTCCTTGTGGTAAAAATGATGTAGGTAAAACAAAGCGCGAATTAAGGGTACGTATCTCAGAGCATCGTAGCACCATTAGGTGTAAAAACTTTACTTATCCAGTTGCGGCCCACTTCTTGGAGGCAGGCCACTCGATTTCGTCTCTGCGTTATATTGGCATCGAACATGTCACCCTCCCTAGGAGAGGGGGTGACCTTGATAATTTATTGTTAAAACGAGAGGCTGCTTGGATCTTTAATTTAAAGACCCTTGCGCCCTTCGGTCTCAATGTAGACTTTGATCTGAAGCCATTCTTGTGATTATTGTGACTTTGCCATTGTAATTGTTTGTAAATTTGTGTAGTCAAATTAATATATGATCGTATGCTATCCATTTGTTGTTTGTATGCTGTTCTTTGTATGACATTTTAATATTTGATTATTAACCAATGATATTAGGCCACTCTTGGCCATGATTACAGACACCTGTGTCTTTTGATACTATATAAACGAGTCATCCCGCAGTGTTTGTGATTATACCCTGATGAAGACAGCTTGGCTGTCGAAACGTTGGTTTAACATTTTTGCATCTGAGCTCTTAGAGTGTGCGGCTCTCTTTTATTTTCAAATCACAAAGCCCTGACCTCAACCCTATAGAAAATGTGTGGGCAGAACTGAATAAGCATGTGCGAGCAAGGAGGCCTACAAACCTGACACCAGCTCTGTCAGGAGGAATGGGCCAAAATTCACCCAACTTATTGTGGGAAGCTTGTGGAAGGCTAACCGAAATGTTTGACCCAAGTTAAACAATTTAAAGGCAATGCTACCAAATACTAATTGAGTGTATGTAAACTTCTGACCAAATTGGAATGTGATGAAAGAAATTAAAGCTGAAATCACTCTGACATTTCACATTCTTAAAATAAAGTGGTGATCTAAACTGACCTAAGACAGGTCATTTTTACTAGGATCAAATGTCAGGAACTGTGAAAAACTGAGTTTAAATGTATTTGGCTAAGGTGTATGTAAACTTACGACTTCAACTGTATAAGTCAACATGAGTGCAGAGGACAAGGGGCAAACTAGATGATGACATAAGCGCTGATCACCTGATGCCTCATGTAGAGGAAACTCCTCGGATCCCTCATAAAATAAAATCTGCATCCTCCACCTCCACACCAGCAGGGGCAGTCTCCACAACCACCACACCAGCAGGGGCAGTCTCCACAACCACCACACCAGCAGGGGCAGCCTCCACAACCACCACACCAGCAGGTGCAGCCTCCACAACCACCACACCAGCAGGGGCAGCCTCCACAATCACCACACCAGCAGTGGCTGCCTCCACAACCACCACACAAGCAGGGGCAGCAGCTACTGATATAAACAAATGTATGTTTGTAATCTTGTCAGGTTGATCCATGTATATATCTCAGTACACTTACAGGTATATTTTTCCAGGAGTTGCAGAGGCTTGGGGAGGAAAATATGTATTTATGCTGTTGTCTAGAACATATTTTTTCAGGATCTCAACAGAACTGGTCCAAATATGGAGCTGGAAAGTGAGGTAAGACTGTGTTGCACATACAGTATATGTTAAACTATATGTGTGATTAATCTGTATTTATAAGGAAAACCTCAATTGTGGTTTTCCATGTATCCTTCATTGTCTTTCTTTTTTTCTGTCAGACCATCAATGCCCGCATGTTCCATTTGGTGCAGAATTTGAACAGGCAGTTTTCTACATTGACACTTTTTAAATTTAATTACATTTTTATTTACTGATAGCCAGGGGCACACTCCAACACAGACATCATTTACAAATGAAGCATGTGTGTTTAGTGAGTGCGCCAGATCAGAGGCAGGGGATGACCAGGGATGCTCTCTGTTTAGTGAGTCTATCAGATCAGAGGCAGTAGTGATGACCAGGGATGTTCTCTGTTTAGTGAGTCCTCCAGATCAGAGGCAGTAGGGATGACCAGGGAGGTCCTCTGTTTAGTGAGTCCTCCAGATCAGAGGCAGTAGGGATGACCAGGGATGTTCTCTGTTTAGTGAGTCCTCCAGATCAGAGGCAGTAGGGATGACCAGGGATGTTCTCTGTTTAGTGAGTCCTCCAGATCAGAGGCAGTAGGGATGACCAGGGAGGTCCTCTGTTTAGTGAGTCCTCCAGATCAGAGGCAGTAGGGATGACCAGGGATGTTCTTTGTTTAGTGAGTCCTCCAGATCAGAGGCAGTAGGGATGACCAGGGATGTTCTCTGTTTAGTGAGTCCTCCAGATCAGAGGCAGTAGGGATGACCAGGGATGTTCTCTGTTTAGTGAGTCCTCCAGATCAGAGGCAGTAGGGATGACCAGGGAGGTCCTCTGTTTAGTGAGTCCTCCAGATCAGAGGCAGTAGGGATGACCAGGGATGTTCTCTGTTTAGTGAGTCTATCAGGTCAGAGGCAGTAGGGATGACCAGGGATGTTCTCTGTTTAGTGAGTCCTCCAGATCAGAGGCAGTAGGGATGACCAGGGATGTCCTCTGTTTAGTGAGTCCTCCAGATCAGAGGCAGTAGGGATGACCAGGGATGTTCTCTGTTTAGTGAGTCCTCCAGATCAGAGGCAGTAGGGATGACCAGGGATGTTCTCTGTTTAGTGAGTCCTCCAGATCAGAGGCAGTAGTGATGACCAGGGATGTTCTCTGTTTAGTGAGTCCTCCAGATCAGAGGCAGTAAGGATGACCAGGGATGTTCTCTGTTTAGTGAGTCCTCCAGATCAGAGGCAGTAGGGATGACCAGGGATGTTCTCTGTTTAGTGAGTCCTCCAGATCAGAGGCAGTAGGGATGACCAGGGATGTTCTCTGTTTAGTGAGTCCTCCAGATCAGAGGCAGTAGGGATGACCAGGGATGTTCTCTGTTTAGTGAGTCCTCCAGATCAGAGGCAGTAGTGATGACCAGGGATGTTCTCTGTTTAGTGAGTCCTCCAGATCAGAGGCAGTAGGGATGACCAGGGATGTTCTCTGTTTAGTGAGTCCTCCAGATCAGAGGCAGTAGGGATGACCAGGGATGTTCTCTGTTTAGTGAGTCCTCCAGATCAGAGGCAGTAGTGATGACCAGGGATGTTCTCTGTTTAGTGAGTCCTCCAGATCAGAGGCAGTAGGGATGACCAGGGATGTTCTCTGTTTAGTGAGTCCTCCAGATCAGAGGCAGTAGGGATGACCAGGGATGTTCTCTGTTTAGTGAGTCCTCCAGATCAGAGGCAGTAGGGATGACCAGGGATGTTCTCTGTTTAGTGAGTCCTCCAGATCAGAGGCAGTAGGGATGACCAGGGATGTTCTCTGTTTAGTGAGTCCTCCAGATCAGAGGCAGTAGGGCTGACTAAGGATGTTCTCTTGATGTGTGCGTGAACTGGACCATTTTCCTGTCCTGCAAAGCGTTCTAAATTTAACGAGTACTTTTGTGTGTCAGAGGAAACGTATGGAGTAAAAAGTACCTTATTTTCTTTAGGAATATAGTGGAGTAATAGTAAGTTGTCAAAAATATAAAATAGTATATTACAGTACAGAGACCCCCGAAAACCTACTTAAGTAGTACTTTAAGGGATTGTTTGGTGCTACCTCTGAGATTACCACACAATGTTACAAATGAAAAACATGTCCTATTTGTATGATCTACATTTTACATGTTTTGGTGGGGAGGATAGGTTTCCGCTATTGCGACAATTTCAGAATGTTACAATTTCAGGTAAAAACTCAATAACAAGTCTCAAATATTAGGAAAATGTCTGTAAGCTGTTTTCAAAAACTTGCTCTGCTCTTACCATCTATACAACGACTGTGGTGCTATACCTCTGGGGGTAGCGTTCGAGACGTAGCAAGTATGCAAGTTTACATTTGAGTGATGTGTAGCCATCGGTCTTTCTACAAAAAGTGTAGTAAGTGTTTCTGGGGATTAAGGAGATTTTTAGCTACGGTAAATAGATCCCTAGCAACAATGGAAAACCATTTACTACGTATCATCATCATCTATCACCACCATGCTAAGGATCAACTTTAAAAGATCATCAGAGAGCTCCATTGTGCTGATATTTGCCTTTCATTCAAAAGACAATAGCTGATATTCAGTCCTTTATAATGATTTATTACTAAAAACACAAGGAAGGGGTAACATTAAAGTATTAGAACATGAAGGACAAACAATACAGCCATCCTTATGTTTGAGGGTGCGTGTGCATGATAGGGATCTAAAATATGTCATAGTTTCCTTTTTCATGATTACAATCTAGTGAACCCGAACCCTCCAAGATCCCCCCCACAGTTCCCCAATAGCTGTCTCTCAACCATTCAAGACCCCTCCCACAGCCCCCCCCCCCCACCCCCCGGGAAGAAAATAAATAAATACATTCCCCCAAGAACCCCCCCCCAATGCACCAACAACCAAGAGAATGAACCCCCACCCCCAAGAACCCCCCAATGCACCAACAACCAAGAGAATGAACCCCCACCCCCAAGAACCCCCCAATGCAACAACAACCAAGAGAATGAACCCCCACCCCCAAGAACCCCCCCCCCCAATGCACCAACAACCAAGAGAATGAACCCCCACCCCCAATAACCCCCCCCCAATGCACCAACAACCAAGAGAATGAACCCCCACCCCCAAGAACCCCCCAATGCACCAACAACCAAGAGAATGAACCCCCACCCCCAAGAACCCCCCAATGCACCAACAACCAAGAGAATGAACCCCCACCCCCAAGAACCCCCCAATGCACCAACAACCAAGAGAATGAACCCCCACCCCCAAGAACCCCCCAATGCACCAACAACCAAGAGAATGAACCCCCACCCCCAAGAACCCCCCAATGCACCAACAACCAAGAGAATGAACCCCCACCCCCAAGAACCCCCCAATGCACCAACAACCAAGAGAATGAACCCCCACCCCCAAGAACCCCCCAATGCACCAACAACCAAGAGAATGAACCCCCACCCCCAAGAACCCCCCCAATGCACCAACAACCAAGAGAATGAACCCCCACCCCCAAGAACCCCCAATGCACCAACAACCAAGAGAATGAACCCCCACCCCCAAGAACCCCCCAATGCACCAACAACCAAGAGAATGAACCCCCACCCCCAAGAACCCCCCAATGCACCAACAACCAAGAGAATGAACCCCCACCCCCAAGAACCCCCCAATGCACCAACAACCAAGAGAATGAACCCCCACCCCCAAGAACCCCCCAATGCACCAACAACCAAGAGAATGAACCCCCACCCCCAAGAACCCCCCAATGCACCAACAACCAAGATAATGAACCCCCACCCCCAAGAACCCCCCCCCCCCCCCAAATGCACCAACAACCAAGATAATGAACCCCCACCCCCAAGAACCCCCCCCCCCCCCAAATGCACCAACAACCAAGATAATGAACCCCCACCCCCAAGAACAACGCGACTCTAACCAGAGCATAACGGACCTATTTCTTATTTTTTTATTTATCATCCCCGGATCCCCACCGCAAACGGAACATTTTGTGCTCCTGGACTACAATATCCGGACCCACGACCGGTCCATCGATGTCACCGCATGAAGAGGAATAAACAGACTCACCCCATCGCGACGTCCCCCAAAGGCTAACTCTCTAGCCCTTGCTATCTCCTTGCTTGCAAATTCGGCCTGCTAACTGCTAGCTTGTTTAGCCCGGTCCGCTAACTGCTACCGGTTTAGCACCTACTAACTGTTAGCTTGTTAGCACAGGCCTGCTAACCGTCTGAATCGCCGCGTCCCAAACACTCACTGAACCCATATTTACTTTCTATCCCTTTTCGATTTTTAATTTGTTTATACCTTCCGGTAACCTGCCTCACCCAATTTGATACGGAACCGCCATTATTTTTAATTTTTAGAACACACTCAAGAACCTCCAGAAGCTAACCAGCTAACTGGCTACAAGCTATTTAGTCATTGTTAGTTTTCTAACCTGGATAACACTCGCCAGTCCAGCTTCCCTGCCCCATCCACCGCTGCCCCTTGGACACTAATCACTTGGCTACATAGCTGATGCATGCTGGACTGTCCATTAATCACGGTAATCCATTCTGCTTGTTTATGTTTTATCTGTCGGCCCCAGCCGCACTCAGGCTCTGTGTGTAGTTAATCCGAGCCCCCTCTGCCTAGTCAATCGCCATTCTACCTGCTGTTGTTGTGCTAGCTGATTAGCTGTTGTTGTCTCACCTACTGTTTTAGCTAGCTCTCCCAATTCAACACCTGTGATTACTGTATGCCTCGCTGTATGTCTCTCTCAAATGTCAATATGCCTTGTGTACTGTTGTGCAGGTTAGTTATCATTGTTTTAGTTTACAATGGAGCCCCTAGTTCCACTCTTTATACCCCTGATACCTCCTTTGTCCCACCCCCCACACATGCGGTGACCTCACCCATTACAACCAGCATGTCCAGAGATACAACCTCTCTCATCATCACCCAGTGCCTGGGCTTACCTCCGCTGTACCCGCACCCCACTATACCCCTGTTTGCGCATTATGCCCTGAATATATTCTACCATGCCCAGAAACCTGCTCCTCTTATTCTCTGTCCCCAACGCCCTAGGCGACCAGTTTTGATAGCCTTCAGCCGCACCCTCATACTACTCCTTCTCTGTTCCGCGGGTGATGTGGAGGTAAACCCAGGCCCTGCATGTCCCCAGGCACCCTCATTTGTTGACTTCTGTGATCGAAAAAGCCTTGGTTTCATGCATGTCAACATCAGAAGCCTCCTCCCTAAGTTTGTCTTACTCACTGCTCTAGCACACTCTGCTAACCCTGATGTCCTTGCCGTGTCTGAATCCTGGCTCAGGAAGGCCACCAAAAATTCTGAGATTTCCATACCCAACTATAACATCTTCCGTCAAGATAGAACTGCCAAAGGGGGAGGAGTTGCAGTCTACTGCAGAGATAGCCTGCAAAGTAATGTCATACTTTCCAGGTCCATACCCAAACAGTTCGAACTACTAATTTTGAAAATTACTCTCTCCAGAAATAAGTCTCTCACTGTTGCCGCCTGCTACCGACCCCCCTCAGCTCCCAGCTGTGCCCTGGACACCATTTGTGAATTGATCGCCCCCCATCTAGCTTCAGAGTTTGTTCTGTTAGGTGACCTCATCTGGGATATGCTTAACACCCCGGCAGTCCTACAATCTAAGCTAGATGCCCTCAATCTCACTCAAATCATCAAGGAACCCACCAGGTACAACCCTAACTCTGTAAACAAGGGCACCCTCATAGACGTCATCCTGACCAACTGGCCCTCCAAATACACCTCCGCTGTCTTCAACCAGGATCTCAGCGATCACTGCCTCATTGCCTGTATCCGCTACGGAGCCGCAGTCAAACGACCACCCCTCATCACTGTCAAACGCTCCCTAAAACACTTCTGTGAGCAGGCCTTTCTAATCGACCTGGCCCGGGTATCCTGGAAGGACATTGACCTCATCCCGTCAGTTGAGGATGCCTGGTCTTTCTTTAAAAGTAACTTCCTCACCATTTTAGATAAGCATGCTCCGTTCAAAAATGCAGAACTAAGAACAGATATAGCCCCTGGTTCACTCCAGACCTGACTGCCCTCAACCAGCACAAAAACATCCTGTGGCGGACTGCACTAACATCGAATAGTCCCCGCGATATGCAACTGTTCAGGGAAGTCAGGAACCAATACACACAGTCAGTCAGGAAAGCTAAAGCCAACTTCTTCAGGCAGAAGTTTGCATTCTGTAGCTCCAACTCCAAAAAGTTCTGGGACACTGTGAAGTCCATGGAGAACAAGAGCACCTCCTCCCAGCTGCCCACTGCACTGAGGCTAGGTAACACGGTCACCACCGATAAATCCATGATTATCGAAAACTTCAACAAGCATTTCTCAACGGCTGGCCATGCCTGCCGCCTGGCTACTCCAACCTCGGCCAACAGCCCCCCCCCCCCCCCCCTCGCAGCTACTCGCCCAAGCCTATCCAGGTTCTCCTTTACCCAAATCCAGATAGCAGATGTTCTGAAAGAGCTGCAAAACCTGGACCCGTACAAATCAGCTGGGCTTGACAATCTGGACCCTCTATTCCTGAAACTATCCGCCGCCATTGTCGCAACCCCTATTACCAGCCTGTTCAACCTCTCTTTCATATCGTCTGAGATCCCCAAGGATTGGAAAGCTGCCGCAGTCATCCCCCTCTTCAAAGGGGGCGACACCCTGGACCCAAACTGCTACAGACCTATATCCATCCTGCCCTGCCTATCTAAGGTCTTCGAAAGCCAAGTCAACAAACAGGTCACTGACCATCTCGAATCCCACCGTACCTTCTCCGCTGTGCAATCTGGTTTCCGAGCCGGTCACGGGTGTACCTCAGCCACGCTCAAGGTACTAAACGATATCATAACCGCCATCGATAAAAGACAGTACTGTGCAGCCGTCTTCATAGACCTTGCCAAGGTTTTCGACTCTGTCAATCACCGTATTCTTATCGGCAGACTCAGTAGCCTCGGTTTCTCGGATGACTGCCTTGCCTGGTTCACCAATTACTTTGCAGACAGAGTTCAGTGTGTCAAATCGGAGGGCATGCTGTCCGGTCCTCTGGCAGTCTCTATGGGGGTGCCACAGGGTTCAATTCTCGGGCCGACTCTTTTCTCTGTATATATCAATGATGTTTCTCATGCTGCGGGCGATTCCCTGATCCACCTCTACGCAGACGACACCATTCTATATACTTCCGGCCCGTCCTTGGACACTGTGCTATCTAACCTCCAAACGAGCTTCAATGCCATACAGCACTCCTTCCGTGGCCTCCAACTGGTCTTAAACGCTAGTAAAACCAAATGCATGCTTTTCAACCGTTCGCTGCCTGCACCCGCACGCCTGACCAGCATCACCACCCTGGATGGTTCCGACCTTGAATATGTGGACATCTATAAGTACCTAGGTGTCTGGCTAGACTCTAAACTCTCCTTCCAGACCCATATCAAACATCTCCAATCGAAAATCAAATCAAGAGTCGGCTTTCTATTCCGCAACAAAGCCTCCTTCACTCACGCCGCCAAACTTACCCTAGTAAAACTGACTATCCTACCGATCCTCGACTTCGGCGATGTCATCTACAAAATTGCTTCCAACACTCTACTCAGCAAACTGGATGCAGTTTATCACAGTGCCATCCGTTTTGTCACTAAAGCACCTTATACCACCCACCACTGCGACTTGTATGCTCTAGTCGGCTGGCCCTCGCTACATATTCGTCGCCAGACCCACTGGCTCCAGGTCATCTACAAGTCCATGCTAGGTAAAGCTCCGCCTTATCTCAGTTCACTGGTTACGATGGCAACACCCATCCGTAGCACGCGCTCCAGCAGGTGTATCTCACTGATCATCCCTAAAGCCAACACCTCATTTGGCCGCCTTTCGTTCCAATTCTCTGCTGCCTGTGACTGGAACGAATTGCAAAAATTGCTGAAGTTGGAGACTTTTATCTCCCTCACCAACTTCAAACATCTGCTATCTGAGCAGCTAACCGATCGCTGCAGCTGTTCATAGTCTATTGGTAAATAGCCCACCCATTTTCACCTACCTCATCCCCATACTGTTTTTATTTATTTATTTTTTTCTGCTCTTTTGCACACCAATATCTCTACCTGTACATAACCATCTGATCATTTATCACTCCAGTGTTAATCTGCATAATTGTAATTATTCGCCTACCTTCTCATGCCTTTTGCACACAATGTATATAGACTCCCCTTTTTTCTACTGTGTTATTGACTTGTTAATTGTTTACTCCATGTGTAACTCTGTGTTGTCTGTTCACACTGCTATGCCTTATCTTGGCCAGGTCGCAGTTGCAAATGAGAACTTGTTCTCAACTAGCCTACCTGGTTAAATAAAGGTGAAATAAAATAAATAAAAAAAATACCAACCCTCAGCTTCCCTCAGCCCATCCCATCCATCTCCAATTCCACATATCAACCCTCAGCTTCCCTCAGCCCATCCCATCTATCTCCAGTTCCACATACCAACCCTCAGCTTCCCTCAGCCCATCCCATCCATCTCCAATTCCACATACCAACCCTCAGCTTCCCTCAGCCCATCCCATCCATCTCCAATTCCGCATACCAACCCTCAGCCCATCCCATCTATCTCCAGTTCCACATACCAACCCTCAGCTTCCCTCAGCCCATCCCATCCATCTCCAGTTCCACATACCAACCCTCAGCTTCCCTCAGCCCATCCCATCCATCTCCAATTCCACATACCAACCCTCAGCTTCCTTCAGCCCATCCCATCCCAACCCTCAGCTTCCCTCAGCCCATCCCATCCCAACCCTCAGCTTCCCTCAGCCCATCCCATCCATCTCCAATTCCACATACCAACCCTCAGCTTCCCTCAGCCCATACCATCTATCTCCAGTTCCACATACCAACCCTCAGCCCATCCCATCTATCTCCAGTTCCACATACCAACCCTCAGCTTCCCTCAGCCCATCCCATCCATCTCCAATTCCACATACCAACCCTCAGCTTCCCTCAGCCCATCCCATCTATCTCCAGTTCCACATACCAACCCTCAGCTTCCCTCAGCCCATCCCATCCATCTCCAATTCCACATACCAACCCTCAGCTTCCCTCAGCCCATCCCATCTATCTCCAGTTCCACATACCAACCCTCAGCCCATCCCATCTATCTCCAGTTCCACATACCAACCCTCAGCCCATCCCATCTATCTCCAGTTCCACATACCAACCCTCAGCCCATCCCATCCATCTCCAATTCCACATACCAACCCTCAGCTTCCCTCAGCCCATCCCATCTATCTCCAGTTCCACATACCAACCCTCAGCCCATCTCATCTATCTCCAGTTCCACATACCAACCCTCAGCTTCCCTCAGCCCATCCCATCTATCTCCAATTCCACATACCAACCCTCAGCTTCCCTCAGCCCATCCCATCTATCTCCAGTTCCACATACCAACCCTCAGCCCATCCCATCTATCTCCAGTTCCACATACCAACCCTCAGCTTCCCTCAGCCCATCCCATCTATCTCCAATTCCACATACCAACCCTCAGCTTCCCTCAGCCCATACCATCTATCTCCAGTTCCACATACCAACCCTCAGCCCGTCCCATCTATCTCTGCTGGCCACCCACTTCGTGTTTCTACGCAACACATATCTTTCAACTATGCTGTGATGTTTAACATACAATTTCAATCTATCTAATCGAATAAAATCTACAGATTGCCTGTTGAAGATAAATAGGTTTTCCAAGGAGTATTAGTATATTAGTAATTGACTGACCCGGTCTCTCCCGATCTCTTAACAGTACTATTTCTATGGTCAGTTTTAGATCAATGTTCTGCATTTTCAGCCATTCTTGAACCTGAGACCAGAAACAGGCTACCTGAGGGCAATACCAAAATAAATGGTCTATTGATTCTGTTATATGTTATATTATATATGATATTATATGTTTTATTGTATGTTATATTATGTTATATTTTATGTTATATTATATATTATCTTATATTATGTGCTATATTAAGTTATATTATATGTTATATTATGTTATATTATATGTTATATTATGTTATATTATATATTATATTATGTTATATTTTATGTTCAATTATATATGTTATTATATTATATATTATGTTATATTATATATGTTATATGTTATATTATGTATTATATGGTATATTATATTTGTTATATTATATATTATATGTTATAATATATATTCGATTTAATATTATATTATATATTAATTTATGTTATGTTATACTATGTATTATATGGTATATTACATATTATATGTTGTGTTATATTATGTATTATATGGTATATGTTATATGTTATATTATGTATTATGTGGTATATTATATATTATATTATGTGTTATATTATATGCTGTATTTAATGTGTTATATTATATCTCATATTATATGTTATAATATTTGTTATAGTATATTATATATTATATGTTATATTATGTTATATTATATGTTATATATATTAGGTTTAATGTTATATTATATATTATGTTACATGTTATATTTCTGATTGATCCAATGATGTACAAGTACATTATTGGCATCATCAATTAACACAACCTCTGGACTGTGACGGTAAGACCTGCTAAGGCAGTATCTAGAACTAAGAAATACATACATGATACAGAATATACATGTCAACAAGTATACGTGTATAAAATGTGCGTGCCATATGTGTGTAATATGTGCGTGTAATATGTGTGTCTGTCTGTCTAAACTTGACAGGTTATGCTGCCATCCCAGAAGAGGATGGTTCCTCGACCCAATGGGGGAGCTGAAGGTCCTAGGGAACAGAGCAGTACATTATGAAGCTGAAGGTCCTAGGGAACAGAGCAGTACATTATGAAGCTGAAGGTCCTAGGGAACAGAGCTGTACATTATGAAGCTGAAGGTCCTAGGGAACAGAGCTGTACATTATAAAGCTGAAGGTCCTAGGGAACAGAGCAGTACATTATGAAGCTGAAAGGTCCTGGGGAACAGAGCTGTACATTATGAAGCTGAAGGTCCTAGGGAACAGAGCAGTACATTATGAAGCTGAAGGTTCTAGGGAACAGAGCAGTACATTATGAAGCTGAAGGTCCTAGGGAACAGAGCAGTACATTATGAAGCTGAAGGTTCTGGGGAACAGAGCAGTACATTATGAAGCTGAAGGTCCTAGGGAACAGAGCAGTACATTATGAAGCTGAAGGTCCTAGGGAACAGAGCAGTACATTATGAAGCTGAAGGTTCTAGGGAACAGAGCTGTACATTATGAAGCTGAAGGTTCTAGGGAACAGAGTAGTACATTATGAAGCTGAAGGTCCTAGGGAACAGAGCAGTACATTATGAAGCTGAAGGTCCTAGGGAACAGAGCAGTACATTATAAAGCTGAAGGTTCTAGAGAACAGAGCAGTACATTATGAAGCTGAAGGTCCTAGGGAACAGAGCAGTACATTATGAAGCTGAAGGTTCTAGGGAACAGAGCAGTACATTATGAAGCTGAAGGTTCTAGGGAACAGAGCTGTACATTATGAAGCTGAAGGTCCTAGGGAACAGAGCAGTACATTATGAAGCTGAAGGTCCTAGGGAACAGAGCAGTACATTATGAAGCTGAAGGTTCTAGGGAACAGAGCAGTACACTATAAGTGTTTCTTATTGGATGGAGCCTCCTGTTGCTGCCTGATATTAAGTGATGGTGTAGTACATTAGGCCATGACGTATTAATAGCATGGTATGTTTCTAGGAAAGTGTGGGGAAGTCCAGGTGCACGATGGGGCCTGTTAGGGCTGTTGTTGTGTTAAGATCTGTTGTTATCTATATAGTCCATGGATGATTTGTTTTAGAGTGACACCTTTTAAACATTACTTTAATAGGTTCATAATTTTTTTATCTTAACTTCTAGTAGTTTCTGTCTTTCTCATAATCTGTTGGTGATAGGGGAAGTGCTGCAGCCCTGACCTGCAGGGGGCATCAATGAGTCAAGTTGAATGTATTTGCCATGTGTAAGGACAAGCAGGATGGATGTATTTAACATGTGTAAGGACAAGCAGGATGGATGTATTTAACATGTGTAAGGACAAGCAGGATGGATGTATTTACCATGTGTAAGGACAAGCAGGATGGATGTATTTACCATACCTAAGGACAAGCAGGATGGATGTATTTAACATGTGTAAGGACAAGCAGGATGGATGTATTTAACATGTGTAAGGACAAGCAGGATGGATGTATTTAACATGTGTAAGGACAAGCAGGATGGATGTATTTACCATGTATAAGGACAAGCAGGATGGATGTATTTAACATGTGTAAGGACAAGCAGGATGGATGTATTTAACATGTGTAAGGACAAGCAGGATGGATGTATTTAACATGTGTAAGGACAAGCAGGATGGATGTATTTAACATGTGTAAGGACAAGCAGGATGGATGTATTTAACATGTATAAGGACAAGCAGGATGGATGTATTTAACATGTGTAAGGACAAGCAGGATAGATGTATTTAACATGTATAAGGACAAGCAGGATAGATGTATTTTCCATATCTAAGGACAAGCAGGATGGATGTATTTACCATATCTAAGTACAAGCAGGATGGATGTATTTAACATGTGTAAGGACAAGCAGGATGGATGTATTTACCATGTGTAAGGACAAGCAGGATGGATGTATTTAACATGTGTAAGGACAAGCAGGATGGATGTATTTACCATGTATAAGGACAAGCAGGATGGATGTATTTAACATGTGTAAGGACAAGCAGGATGTATGTATTTACCATGTGTAAGGACAAGCAGGATGGATGTATTTACCATATCTAAGGACAAGCAGGATGGATGTATTTAACATGTGTAAGGACAAGCAGGATGGATGTATTTAACATGTGTAAGGACAAGCAGGATGGATGTATTTAACATGTGTAAGGACAAGCAGGATGGATGTATTTAACATGTGTAAGGACAAGCAGGATGGATGTATTTAACATGTGTAAGGACAAGCAGGATGGATGTATTTAACATGTATAAGGACAAGCAGGATTAATGTATTTGCCATGTGTAAGGACAAGCAGGATGGATGTATTTAACATGTGTAAGGACAAGCAGGATGGATGTATTTAACATGTGTAAGGACAAGCAGGATGGATGTATTTACCATGTATAAGGACAAGCAGGATAGATGTATTTAACATGTGTAAGGACAAGCAGGATGGATGTATTTAACATGTGTAAGGACAAGCAGGATGGATGTATTTACCATGTGTAAGGACAAGCAGGATAGATGTATTTACCATGTATAAGGACAAGCAGGATGGATGTATTTAACATGTGTAAGGACAAGCAGGATGGATGTATTTAACATGTGTAAGGACAAGCAGGATGGATGTATTTAACATGTGTAAGGACAAGCAGGATAGATGTATTTAACATGTATAAGGACAAGCAGGATTATATATTATATTATGTGTTATATTATATGCTGTATTTAATGTGTTATATTATATCTCATATTATATGTTATAATATTTGTTATAGTATATTATATATTATATGTTATATTATGTTATATTATATGTTATATATATTAGGTTTAATGTTATATTATATATTATGTTACATGCTATATTTCTGATTGATCCAATGATGTACAAGTACATTATTGGCATCATCAATTAACACAACCTCTGGACTGTGACGGTAAGACCTGCTAAGGCAGTATCTAGAACTAAGAAATACATACATGATACAGAATATACATGTCAACAAGTATACGTGTATAAAATGTGCGTGCCATATGTGTGTAATATGTGCGTGTAATATGTGTGTCTGTCTGTCTAAACTTGACAGGTTATGCTGCCATCCCAGAAGAGGATGGTTCCTCGACCCAATGGGGGAGCTGAAGGTCCTAGGGAACAGAGCAGTACATTATGAAGCTGAAGGTCCTAGGGAACAGAGCAGTACATTATGAAGCTGAAGGTCCTAGGGAACAGAGCTGTACATTATGAAGCTGAAGGTCCTAGGGAACAGAGCTGTACATTATAAAGCTGAAGGTCCTAGGGAACAGAGCAGTACATTATGAAGCTGAAAGGTCCTGGGGAACAGAGCTGTACATTATGAAGCTGAAGGTCCTAGGGAACAGAGCAGTACATTATGAAGCTGAAGGTTCTAGGGAACAGAGCAGTACATTATGAAGCTGAAGGTCCTAGGGAACAGAGCAGTACATTATGAAGCTGAAGGTTCTGGGGAACAGAGCAGTACATTATGAAGCTGAAGGTTCTAGGGAACAGAGCTGTACATTATGAAGCTGAAGGTTCTAGGGAACAGAGTAGTACATTATGAAGCTGAAGGTCCTAGGGAACAGAGCAGTACATTATGAAGCTGAAAGGTCCTGGGGAACAGAGCAGTACATTATGAAGCTGAAGGTTCTAGGGAACAGAGCAGTACATTATGAAGCTGAAGGTCCTAGGGAACAGAGCAGTACATTATGAAGCTGAAGGTCCTAGGGAACAGAGCAGTACATTATAAAGCTGAAGGTTCTAGAGAACAGAGCAGTACATTATGAAGCTGAAGGTCCTAGGGAACAGAGCAGTACATTATGAAGCTGAAGGTCCTAGGGAACAGAGCAGTACATTATGAAGCTGAAGGTTCTAGGGAACAGAGCTGTACATTATGAAGCTGAAGGTTCTAGGGAACAGAGTAGTACATTATGAAGCTGAAGGTCCTAGGGAACAGAGCAGTACATTATGAAGCTGAAGGTCCTAGGGAACAGAGCAGTACATTATAAAGCTGAAGGTTCTAGAGAACAGAGCAGTACATTATGAAGCTGAAGGTCCTAGGGAACAGAGCAGTACATTATGAAGCTGAAGGTTCTAGGGAACAGAGCAGTACATTATGAAGCTGAAGGTTCTAGGGAACAGAGCTGTACATTATGAAGCTGAAGGTCCTAGGGAACAGAGCAGTACATTATGAAGCTGAAGGTCCTAGGGAACAGAGCAGTACATTATGAAGCTGAAGGTTCTAGGGAACAGAGCAGTACACTATAAGTGTTTCTTATTGGATGGAGCCTCCTGTTGCTGCCTGATATTAAGTGAGGGTGTAGTACATTAGGCCATGACGTATTAATAGCATGGTATGTTTCTAGGAAAGTGTGGGGAAGTCCAGGTGCACGATGGGGCCTGTTAGGGCTGTTGTTGTGTTAAGATCTGTTGTTATCTATATAGTCCATGGATGATTTGTTTTAGAGTGACACCTTTTAAACATTACTTTAATAGGTTCATAATTTTTTTATCTTAACTTCTAGTAGTTTCTGTCTTTCTCATAATCTGTTGGTGATAGGGGAAGTGCTGCAGCCCTGACCTGCAGGGGGCATCAATGAGTCAAGTTGAATGTATTTGCCATGTGTAAGGACAAGCAGGATGGATGTATTTAACATGTGTAAGGACAAGCAGGATGGATGTATTTAACATGTGTAAGGACAAGCAGGATGGATGTATTTACCATGTGTAAGGACAAGCAGGATGGATGTATTTACCATATCTAAGGACAAGCAGGATGGATGTATTTAACATGTGTAAGGACAAGCAGGATGGATGTATTTAACATGTGTAAGGACAAGCAGGATGGATGTATTTAACATGTGTAAGGACAAGCAGGATGGATGTATTTACCATGTATAAGGACAAGCAGGATGGATGTATTTAACATGTGTAAGGACAAGCAGGATGGATGTATTTAACATGTGTAAGGACAAGCAGGATGGATGTATTTAACATGTGTAAGGACAAGCAGGATGGATGTATTTAACATGTGTAAGGACAAGCAGGATGGATGTATTTAACATGTGTAAGGACAAGCAGGATGGATGTATTTAACATGTATAAGGACAAGCAGGATGGATGTATTTAACATGTGTAAGGACAAGCAGGATAGATGTATTTAACATGTATAAGGACAAGCAGGATAGATGTATTTTCCATATCTAAGGACAAGCATGATGGATGTATTTACCATATCTAAGGACAAGCAGGATGGATGTATTTAACATGTGTAAGGACAAGCAGGATGGATGTATTTACCATGTGTAAGGACAAGCAGGATGGATGTATTTAACATGTGTAAGGACAAGCAGGATGGATGTATTTACCATGTATAAGGACAAGCAGGATGGATGTATTTAACATGTGTAAGGACAAGCAGGATGTATGTATTTACCATGTGTAAGGACAAGCAGGATGGATGTATTTACCATATCTAAGGACAAGCAGGATGGATGTATTTAACATGTGTAAGGACAAGCAGGATGGATGTATTTAACATGTGTAAGGACAAGCAGGATGGATGTATTTAACATGTGTAAGGACAAGCAGGATGGATGTATTTAACATGTGTAAGGACAAGCAGGATGGATGTATTTAACATGTGTAAGGACAAGCAGGATGGATGTATTTAACATGTATAAGGACAAGCAGGATTAATGTATTTGCCATGTGTAAGGACAAGCAGGATGGATGTATTTAACATGTGTAAGGACAAGCAGGATGGATGTATTTAACATGTGTAAGGACAAGCAGGATGGATGTATTTACCATGTATAAGGACAAGCAGGATAGATGTATTTAACATGTGTAAGGACAAGCAGGATGGATGTATTTAACATGTGTAAGGACAAGCAGGATGGATGTATTTACCATGTGTAAGGACAAGCAGGATAGATGTATTTACCATGTATAAGGACAAGCAGGATGGATGTATTTAACATGTGTAAGAACAAGCAGGATGGATGTATTTAACATGTGTAAGGACAAGCAGGATGGATGTATTTAACATGTGTAAGGACAAGCAGGATAGATGTATTTAACATGTATAAGGACAAGCAGGATGGATGTATTTCCCATGTGTAAGGACAAGCAGGATGGATGTATTTAACATGTGTAAGGACAAGCAGGATGGATGTATTTAACATGTGTAAGGACAAGCAGGATGGATGTATTTAACATGTGTAAGGACAAGCAGGATGGATGTATTTACCATGTGTAAGGACAAGCAGCCCTACACATTGTCTTAGAGAAGTGCATAATGGTAAAATATCTACCATGTCCATTGTCTTTCTGCATCAACTGAAATTATCGCAGCTGGTTTTTACAATGTGTACTAATGCAATATTAATTTTAGCATTTGATTTGTTAAAATATTATTTATTGACTTTGTAACTATTTTATGTTTTAAATCATTTATTTTCATATTGCTATATGTTAAAAAGAGACTGGATTAAACCATTATTTTCCCAAAATACTATGTGTGCTGGGTAATGTGTCTCTGTGGACCTTGGAGCTGTAGCAGGGTGTTGGAGCTGTAGCAGGGTGTTGGAGCTCTAGCAGGGTGTTGGAGCTCTAGCAGGGTGTTGGAGCTGTAGCAGGGTGTTGGAGCTGTAGCAGGGTGTTGGAGCTCTAGCAGGGTGTTGGAGCTGTAGCAGGGTGTTGGAGCTCTAGCAGGGTGTTGGAGCTCTAGCAGGGTGTTGGAGCTGTGGCAGGGTGTTGGAGCTGTGGCAGGGTGTTGGAGTTGTAGCAGGGTGTTGGAGCTGTACTACACCGGCTCTGATGCTCAAACTGAATGGTGACAGCTGTAGGATTCAGTATGTTATGGAAACTGAATGGTGACAGCTGTAGCATTCAGTATGTTATGGAAACTGAATGGTGACAGCTGTAGGATTCAGTATGTTATGGGAACTGAATGGTGACAGCTGTAGGATTCAGTATGTTATGGAAACTGAATGGTGACAGCTGTAGCATTCAGTATGTTATGGAAACTGAATGGTGACAGCTGTAGGATTCAGTATGTTATGGGAACTGAATGGTGACAGCTGTAGGATTCAGTATGTTATGGAAACTGAATGGTGACAGCTGTAGGATTCAGTATGTTATGGAAACTGAATGGTGACAGCTGTAGGATTCAGTATGTTATGGAAACTGAATGGTGACAGCTGTAGGACTCAGTATGTTATGGAAACTGAATGGTGACAGCTGTAGGATTCAGTATGTTATGGAAACTGAATGGTGACAGCTGTAGGATTCAGTATGTTATGGAAACTGAATGGTGACAGCTGTAGGACTCAGTATGTTATGGAAACTGAATGGTGACAGCTGTAGGATTCAGTATGTTATGGAAACTGAATGGTGACAGCTGTAGGATTCAGTATGTTATGGAAACTGAATGGTGACAGCTGTAGGACTCAGTATGTTATGGAAACTGAATGGTGACAGCTGTAGGATTCAGTACGTTATGGAAACTGAATGGTGACAGCTGTAGGATTCAGTACGTTATGGAAACTGAATGGTGACAGCTGTAGGATTCAGTACGTTATGGAAACTGAATGGTGACAGCTGTAGGACTCAGTATGTTATGGAAACTGAATGGTGACAGCTGTAGGACTCAGTATGTTATGGAAACTGAATGGTGACAGCTGTAGGACTCAGTATGTTATGGAAACTGAATGGTGACAGCTGTAGGATTCAGTATGTTATGGAAACTGAATGGTGACAGCTGTAGGATTCAGTATGTTATGGAAACTGAATGGTGACAGCTGTAGGATTCAGTACGTTATGGAAACTGAATGGTGACAGCTGTAGGACTCAGTATGTTATGGAAACTGAATGGTGACAGCTGTAGGATTCAGTATGTTATGGAAACTGAATGGTGACAGCTGTAGGATTCAGTATGTTATGGGAACTGAATGGTGACAGCTGTAGGACTCAGTATGTTATGGAAACTGAATGGTGACAGCTGTAGGATTCAGTATGTTATGGAAACTGAATGGTGACAGCTGTAGGATTCAGTATGTTATGGAAACTGAATGGTGACAGCTGTAGGATTCAGTATGTTATGGAAACTGAATGGTGACAGCTGTAGGACTCAGTATGTTATGGAAACTGAATGGTGACAGCTGTAGGATTCAGTATGTTATGGAAATGGTTGACTTCCTCTGAGAACATCTTGGATAGACATTCTCTCACAATAAAAAAAAAAGTATAATATAGTGTCTAACTTTCTGACTCATTATTATTCCGGATTAATTCAGGACTAGCTGTAGTCACAGTAGCATCCACATGTATGTAGAAGTGTTTAGAAACATTATATCCTTATTTAGAATAAAAGTGACTCCAAAATGACACAATGCATGATTTACCATTCATTATTATTGGGTAAATGATCTAAAACACAACCAAAACAAATAGCAAATGCATCCAACAATAAAAATGTCCCTGTCCCATTTATTTTAGAGCTCACTGTATTTAGGGCACATGGTGCCAATTGGGATGTATAGGAACAAACACACTGGGACATCTAGTGCATTAGAGCTTCATATCATTGACTGGGGAATGGTGCACAGTGGAACAGCCTCTAAAAACAACAGAATATATACATGAACTACATTTAACTCTGTTGGTTAAGATAGAACACAGAAGAAGCTTCAACAGGATCCATGCATAGGTACTAGCTGGAGAGAACCTTGCAGTCCTCAAAGACACCCAGCGAGGCTTTAACTCTTTAAGTAAAGACACCTTGTGTTTCCCATGACTACACAGCGATGTAAAGAAACCAACAAATAACATCACTATCACTGTCATTTAGAGCAGAATAACGCTGTGGGATGTTTGGAAACGGGACGGAGGAGAACTGATGTCATGCTGGTTGGTGGGGCCACATTACGTCTGGTCGGGGTCGGGAGAGAGGATAACTGTTCCCAGACCAATGTAACCTCAAGCTACCCACATACACACATTAAGTAATGACATCGTCCTGACACTGTCTGTGACTGGTCAGCATGGAAATGACAGGACTCCTCTTTCTCAACCACTGACCAATAGCAGTAGCCTTGCAGAGTGTTCCTTCTCTTTTTCTGCTGAAGTTAAGAGAATGCCAACCTGTCTATAACCTCTTTATAACCTGTCTATACTGCCAATCGGTCTATAACTTCTCCACAACCTGTCTATAACCTCTTTATAACCTGTTTATAACCTGTCTATATTGCCAACCGGTCTATATATCGGTAATGCCTTTTGCTTTAGAAAATAGGAAAACTCTGTTTCTTCTTCTCCTCTTTCAGCATTCCATTAGTCACGAGTAATAAAGGACCATCATCAGGAATACAATGTGAACCTTGTTCAGTCAGTCAGTCAGGGGAGGAGACAGACAGATACTAATCCCTCCTTCCTTTGACTTCATGTTTACTGGTGCTGTACTGTCACTGAGGCCCACAGCCAATCAGAAGAGGTTGAACTCCAGTGGGAGGAGTCAGTCAGTCGGTCCATCATGTTTGTCTATCGGCAGGCAGCGACCAGGCCAAGCACTCACTCCAGATGGGTTGTTGGCAGCGTGGTGAGTCTCCTGGTAGGTTGTGGGTAGTGTGGTGAGTCTCCTGGTAGGTTGTGGGTAGCGTGGTGAGTCTCCTGGTAGGTTGTGGGTAGCGTGATGAGTCTCCTGGTAGGTTGTGGGTAGTGCGTTGTGGACGCTGCAGACAGCTGGTAGAGGTATGGCCTGGTGGAGAGGAGGGGCCAACCTAGGCTGAGGAGAGAAGGGAGGAGGAGGAGGGAAGTTAAGTTGCAGAGAACAGGAGAGGAAGGAGGAGAGAAGAGAGAGGAGGAGAGAAGAGAAAAGGAGAGAAGAGAGGAGAGAAGAAGAGAGGAGGAGAGGAGAGAGGAGGAGAGAAAATGAGGAGGAAAAGAAGAGAGGAGGAGAGGAGAGGAGGAGGAAAGAAGAGAGGAGGAGAGGAGGAGGAAAGAAGAGAGAAGGAGAGGAGAGAGGAGGAGAGGAGAGAAGAGGAGAGAAGAGAAGAGAGGAGGAGAGAAGAGAGGAGGAGAGAAGAGAGGAGAGGAGAGAGGAGGAGAGGAAAGAGGAGAGAAGCGGAGAGAAGAGAAGAGAGGAGGAGAGAGGAGGAGAGAAGAGAGGAGGAGAGGAGGAGAGAAGAGAGGAGGAGAGGAGAGAAGAGAGGAGGAGAGAAGAGGAGAGAAGAGAGGGGGAGAGGAGAGGAAAGAGGAGAAGAGAGGAGAGAAGAGAGGAGGAAAAGAGGAACAACACAGAAATCACCTCATAGTTAAGGTTATAGTCAAAACAATGGCTGCTCACAGTTGTAGTAAAAGTGATACTACAGAGTTACTGGTTTATAGTAACAGCTCTGGTGGACGTTCCTGCAGTCAACATACCAATTGTACGCTCCCTCAAAACTTGAGAGATCTGTGGCATTGTGTTGTGTGACAAAACTGCACATTATAGTGGCCTTTTATTATCCCCAGCACAAGGTACACCTGTGTAATGACCATGCTGTTTAACCACCTTCTTGATATACCACAACTGTCAGCTGGATGGATTATCTTGGCAAAGGAGAAACGCTCACGAATAGAGGTGTAAACACATTTGTTCACAGAATTTGAGGGAAATACTTTTTTTTGTTTGTGGAAGATTTCTGGGTTCTTTAATTTCAGCTCATGAAACATGGGACCAACACTTTACATGTTGTGTTTATATTTTTGTTGAGTGTAGTTGATCCCTGCTAAAGTTCACTCACTGCTGGTTCTGTTTTACTATGCAGCATATTGCAGGAGGACATCCTTCCCAACTGCACAGGAAAACTCAACTTCTACTGTTTCACTATTTCAGCCAGAGACAACAATAAACCTGTCCTGATATAGAACAACCTAGACATTATTCAGCATTATCCAGGCTAATAAACTTGTCCTGATATAAAACAACCCAGACATTATCCAGGCTAATAAACCTGTCCTGATTTAGAACAAACTAGACATTATCCAGGCTAATAAACCTATCCTGATATAGAACAACCTATACATTATCCAGGCTAATAAACCTGTCCTTTTCTAGAACAACCTAGACATTATTCAGCATTATCCAGGCTAATAAACCTGTCCTGTTCTAGAACAACCTAGACATTATGCAGCATTATCCAGGCTAATAAACCTGTCCTGTTCTAAAACAACCTGGACATTATCCAGCCTAATAAACCTGTCCTGATATAGAACAACATAGACATTATTCAGCATTATCCAGGCTAATAAACCTGTCCTGATATAGAACAACCTAGACATTATCCAGGCTAATAAACACTGTCCTGTTCTAGAACAAACTAGACATTATGCAGCATTATCCAGCCTAATAAACCTGTCCTGATCTAGAACAACCTGGACATTATGCAGCATTATCCAGGCTAATAAACCTGACCTGATATAGAACAACCTAGACATTATCCAGGCTAATAAACACTGTCCTGTTCTAGAACAAACTAGACATTATGCAGCATTATCCAGGCTAATAAACCTGTCCTGTTCTAAAACAACCTGGACATTATCCAGGCTAATAAACACAGTCTTGTTCTAGAACAACCTACACATTATTCAGCATTATCCAGGCTAATAAACCTGTCCTGATATAGAACAACCTAGACATTATTCAGCATTATCCTGGCTAATAAACCTGTCCTCATATAGAACAACCTAGACATTATCCAGGCTAATAAACCTATCCTGATATAGAACAACCTAGAATTTATCCAGGCTAATAAACCTGTCCTGTTCTAGAACAACCTATACATTATTCAGCATTATCCAGGCTAATAAACCTGTCCTGTTCTAGAACAACCTAGACATTATTCATCATTATCCCGGCTAATAAACCTGTCCTCATATAGAACAATCTAGACATTATCCAGGCTAATAAACCTATCCTGATATAGAACAACCTAGACATTATCCAGGCTAATAAACCTGTCCTGTTCTAGAACAACCTATACATTATTCAGCATTATCCAGGCTAATAAACCTGTCCTGATATAGAACAACCTAGACATTATCCAGGCTAATTAACACTGTCCTGTTCTAGAACAACCTAGACATTATGCAGCCTAATAAACACTGTCCTGTTCTAGAACAACCTGGACATTATCCAGGCTAACAAACACTGTCCTGTTCTAGAACAACCTAGACATTATGCAGCCTAATAAACACTGTCCTGTTCTAGAACGACCTAGACATTATGCAGCCTAATAAACACAGTCCTGTTCTAGAACAACCTAGACATTATGGAGCCTAATAAACACTGTCCTGTTCTAGAACAACCTAGACATTATCCAGGCTAATAAACACTGTCCTGTTCTAGAACAACCTAGACATTATCCAGGCTAATAAACACAGTCCTGTTATAGACCAACCTAGACATTATGCAGCCTAATAAACACTGTCCTGTTCTAGAACAACCTACACATTATTCAGCATTATCCAGCCTAATAAACACAGTCCTGTTCTAGAACAACCTAGACATTATGCAGCATAATAAACACTGTCCTGTTCTAGAACAAACTAGACATTATCCAGGCTAACAAACACTGTCCTGTTCTAGAACAACCTAGACATTATGCAGCCTAATAAACACTGTCCTGTTCTAGAACAACCTGGACATTATCCAGGCTAATAAACCTGTCCTGATATAGAACAACCTAGACATTATGGAGCCTAATAAACACTGTCCTGTTCTAGAACAACCTGGACATTATCCAGGCTAATAAACACTGTCCTGTTCTAGAACAACCTAGACATTATCCAGGCTAATAAACACTGTCCTGTTCTAGAACAACCTGGACATTATCCAGGCTAATAAACACTGTCCTGTTCTAGAACAACCTAGACATTATCCAGGCTAATAAACACTGTCCTGTTCTAGAACAACCTGGACATTATGCAGCATTATCCAGGCTAATAAACACAGTCCTGTTCTAGAACAACCTAGACATTATGCAGCATAATAAACACTGTCCTGTTCTAGAACAACCTAGACATTATCCAGGCTAATAAACACTGTCCTGTTCTAGAACAACCTGGACATTATCCAGGCTAATAAACACTGTCCTGTTCTAGAACAACCTAGACATTATCCAGGCTAATAAACCTGTCCTTTTCTAGAACAACCTAGACATTATTCAGCATTATCCAGGCTAATAAACCTGACCTGATATAGAACAACCTAGACATTATCCAGGCTAATAAACACAGTCTTGTTCTAGAACAACCTACACATTATTCAGCATTATCCAGCCTAATAAACACAGTCCTGTTCTAGAACAACCTAGACATTATGCAGCATAATAAACACTGTCCTGTTCTAGAACAACCTAGACATTATCCAGGCTAATAAACACTGTCCTGTTCTAGAACAACCTGGACATTATGCAGCCTAATAAACACTGTCCTGTTCTAGAACAACCTGGACATTATCCAGGCTAATAAACACTGTCCTGTTCTAGAACAAACTAGACATTATGCAGCATTATCCAGCCTAATAAACCTGTCCTGATCTAGAAAAACCTGGACATTATGCACTATTATCCAGGCTAATAAACCTGACCTGATATAGAACAACCTAGACATTATCCAGGCTAATAAACACTGTCCTGTTCTAGAACAAACTAGACATTATGCAGCATTATCCAGGCTAATAAACCTGTCCTGTTCTAAAACAACCTGGACATTATCCAGGCTAATAAACACAGTCTTGTTCTAGAACAACCTACACATTATTCAGCATTATCCAGCCTAATAAACACAGTCCTGTTCTAGAACAACCTAGACATTATGCAGCATAATAAACACTGTCCTGTTCTAGAACAACCTAGACATTATCCAGGCTAATAAACACTGTCCTGTTCTAGAACAACCTGGACATTATGCAGCCTAATAAACACTGTCCTGTTCTAGAACAACCTGGACATTATCCAGGCTAATAAACACTGTCCTGTTCTAGAACAACCTATACATTATCCAGGCTAATAAACCTGTCCTTTTCTAGAACAACCTAGACATTATTCAGCATTATCCAGGCTAATAAACCTGTCCTGTTCTAGAACAACCTAGACATTATGCAGCATTATCCAGGCTAATAAACCTGTCCTGTTCTAAAACAACCTGGACATTATCCAGCCTAATAAACCTGTCCTGATATAGAACAACATAGACATTATTCAGCATTATCCAGGCTAATAAACCTGTCCTGATATAGAACAACCTAGACATTATCCAGGCTAATAAACACTGTCCTGTTCTAGAACAAACTAGACATTATGCAGCATTATCCAGCCTAATAAACCTGTCCTGATCTAGAACAACCTGGACATTATGCACTATTATCCAGGCTAATAAACCTGACCTGATATAGAACAACCTAGACATTATCCAGACTAATAAACACTGTCCTGTTCTAGAACAAACTAGACATTATGCAGCATTATCCAGGCTAATAAACCTGTCCTGTTCTAAAACAACCTGGACATTATCCAGGCTAATAAACACAGTCTTGTTCTAGAACAACCTACACATTATTCAGCATTATCCAGGCTAATAAACCTGTCCTGATATAGAACAACCTAGACATTATTCAGCATTATCCTGGCTAATAAACCTGTCCTCATATAGAACAACCTAGACATTATCCAGGCTAATAAACCTATCCTGATATAGAACAACCTAGAATTTATCCAGGCTAATAAACCTGTCCTGTTCTAGAACAACCTATACATTATTCAGCATTATCCAGGCTAATAAACCTGTCCTGTTCTAGAACAACCTAGACATTATTCATCATTATCCCGGCTAATAAACCTGTCCTCATATAGAACAACCTAGACATTATCCAGGCTAATAAACCTATCCTGATATAGAACAACCTAGACATTATCCAGGCTAATAAACCTGTCCTGTTCTAGAACAACCTATACATTATTCAGCATTATCCAGGCTAATAAACCTGTCCTGATATAGAACAACCTAGACATTATCCAGGCTAATTAACACTGTCCTGTTCTAGAACAACCTAGACATTATGCAGCCTAATAAACACTGTCCTGTTCTAGAACAACCTGGACATTATCCAGGCTAACAAACACTGTCCTGTTCTAGAACAACCTAGACATTATGCAGCCTAATAAACACTGTCCTGTTCTAGAACAACCTAGACATTATGCAGCCTAATAAACACAGTCCTGTTCTAGAACAACCTAGACATTATGGAGCCTAATAAACACTGTCCTGTTCTAGAACAACCTAGACATTATCCAGGCTAATAAACACTGTCCTGTTCTAGAACAACCTAGACATTATCCAGGCTAATAAACACAGTCCTGTTATAGACCAACCTAGACATTATGCAGCCTAATAAACACTGTCCTGTTCTAGAACAACCTACACATTATTCAGCATTATCCAGCCTAATAAACACAGTCCTGTTCTAGAACAACCTAGACATTATGCAGCATAATAAACACTGTCCTGTTCTAGAACAACCTAGACATTATCCAGGCTAACAAACACTGTCCTGTTCTAGAACAACCTAGACATTATGCAGCCTAATAAACACTGTCCTGTTCTAGAACAACCTGGACATTATCCAGGCTAATAAACCTGTCCTGATATAGAACAACCTAGACATTATGGAGCCTAATAAACACTGTCCTGTTCTAGAACAACCTGGACATTATCCAGGCTAATAAACACTGTCCTGTTCTAGAACAACCTAGACATTATCCAGGCTAATAAACACTGTCCTGTTCTAGAACAACCTAGACATTATGCAGCCTAATAAACACTGTCCTGTTCTAGAACAACCTGGACATTATCCAGGCTAATAAACACTGTCCTGTTCTAGAACAACCTAGACATTATCCAGGCTAATAAACACTGTCCTGTTCTAGAACAACCTGGACATTATGCAGCCTAATAAACACTGTCCTGTTCTAGAACAACCTAGACATTATTCAGCATTATCCAACCTAATAAACCTGTCCTGATATAGAACAACCTAGACATTATGCAGCATTATCCAACCTAATAAACCTGTCCTGATATAGAACAACCTAGACATTATTCAGCATTATCCAAGCTAATAAACCTGTCCTGATATAGAACAACCTGGACATTATCCAGGCTAATAAACCTGTCCTGATATAGAACAACCTAGACATTATCCAGGCTAATAAACCTGTCCTGATATAGAACAACCTGGACATTATCCAGGCTAATAAACCTGTCCTGATATAGAACAACCTAGACATTATCCAGGCTAATAAACCTGTCCTGCCAGCAGGATAACTCAGTTGTAGAACAGTAAAATACTGTACTTCAGTACAGAGCCATATTACACAACAGCAGGGCTCTGAGTCACAACAGCCGTAGAGTAGAGAGGGTCTGTAACAACATGTAGTGACATTGATAGGGGTCTGACTCACTTCAGATATGCAGGACTTCATCTTCAACATTGAGGTCAGTTCCTGTCGTGTCACATTGTCCCGCCTCCATTGCCTCACCCTAGACAACAAACATAAGATATTTCAAGATGAAGGAATTGTTCAATTCAGTTGTTAGACAACATAGTAAACTGATGTAGACATGCAGGAGGACATATCTCACCACATGAGGACAAATAGAGAGGACAACAAGAAAATGATGATGACAGCAAACAGGGACAGAAATATCACCACTCCCAGATTACCACCATCATCCTCCGAATCTAGAGGAGAGAGAGCAGGAGAGAGAGAACAGAAGACAGAGATCAGGAGAGAGAGAGAACAGAAGACAGAGATCAGGAGAGAGAGGGACCAGGAGACAGAGATCAGGAGAGAGAGGGAACAGAAGACAGAGATCAGGAGAGAGAGATCAGGAGACAGAGATCAGGAGAGAGAGGGAACAGAAGACAGAGATCAGGAGAGAGAGGGAACAGAAGACAGAGATCAGGAGAGAGAGGGAACAGAAGACAGAGATCAGGAGAGAGAGGGAACAGACAAGTCCTCAACTGGCAGCTTCTTTAAATAATACATACAAAACACCCATCTCAACGTCAACAGTGAAGAGGTGACTCCTGGATGCTGGTCTTCTAGGCAGAGTTCCTCTGTCCAGTCTCAACGTCAACAGTGAAGAGGTGACTCCTGGATGCTGGTCTTCTAGGCAGAGTTCCTCTGTCCAGTCTCAACGTCAACAGTGAAGAGGTGACTCCTGGATGCTGGCCTTCTAGGCAGAGTTCCTCTGTCCAGTATCAACGTCAACAGTGAAGAGGTGACTCCTGGATGCTGGCCTTCTAGGCAGAGTTCCTCTGTCCAGTGTCTGTGTTATTTTGCCCATCTTAATCTTTTCTTTTTATTGGGCAGTCTGAGATATGGCTTTTTCTTTGCATCTCTGCCTAGAAGGCCAGAATCCTGGAGTCGCATCTTCACTGTTGATGTTGAGACTGGGGTTTGGCGGGTACTATTTAATGAAGCTGCCAGTTGAGGACTTGTGAGGAGTCTGTTTCTCAAACTAGACACTTTAAAGTACTTGTCCATTTGCTCAGTTGTGCACCGGGGCCTCCCACTCCTCTTTCTAGAGGAGCCAGTTTGCGCTGTTCTGTGAAGGGAGTAGTACACAGCGTTGTACGAGATCTTCAGTTTCTTGGCAATTTCTCACATGGAATAACCTTCATTTCTCAGAACAAGAACAGACTGACGAGTTTGAGAGGAAAGGTCTTTGTTTCTGGCCATTTTGAGCCTGCAATTGAACCCACAAATGCTGATGCTCCAGATACTCAACTAGTCTAAAGAAGGCCAGTTTTATTGCTTCTTTAATGAGCACAACAGTTTTCAGCTGTGCTAACATAATTGCTAAAGGGTTTTCTAATGATCAATTAGCCTTTTAAAATTATAAACTTGGATTAGCTATCACAATGTGCCATTGGAACAGAGGAGGGATGGTTGCTGATAATGGGCCTCTGTATGCCTGTGTAGATATTCCATAATAAATCTGCTGTTTCCAGCTACAATAGTAATTTACAACATTAATAACGTCTATTTGATGTTATGTTAATAGACAAAAAAGTAGCTTTTCTTTAAAAAACAAGGACATTTCTAAGTGACCCCAAACTTTTGAACGGTAGTGTAAATAGAGACTGATGTATACAGAGACTGAAGTACATAGAGACTTATGCATATAGAGACTGATATAAATAGAGCTGATGTATACAGAGACTGATGAAAATAGAGACTGATGTATATAGAGCTGATGTATATAGAGACTGATGTATACATGTATATAGAGACCGATGTATACATGTATATAGAGACTGATGTATATAGACTGATGTATATAGAGACGTATGTATATAGAGATTGATGTATATAGAGACTGATGTATATAGACTGATGTATATAGAGACTGATGTATATAGACTGATGTATATAGAGACGTATGTATATAGAGACTGATGTATATAGAGACTGATGTATACAGATACTGATGTATACATGTATATAGAGCTGAAGTATACAGAGACTGATGTATATAGAGACTGATGTATACAGAGACTGATGTATATAGAGAATGATGTATATAGAGACTGATGTATATAGAGACTGATGTATATAGAGACTGATGTATATAGAGACTGATGTATATAGAGACTGATGTATATAGAGACGGATGTATATAGAGGCTGATGTATATAGAGACTGATGTATATAGAGACTGATGTATATAGTGACTGATGTATATAGAGGCTGATGTATATAGAGACTGATGTATATAGAGACTGATGTATATAGAGCTGATGTATACAGAGACTGATGTATATAGAGACTGATGTATATAGAGACTGATGTATATAGAGACTGATGTATATAGTAACTGATGTATATAGTGACTGATGTATATAGAGCTGATGTATATAGAGACTGATGTATATAGAGACTGATGTATATAGAGACTGATGTATATAGAGCTGATGTATATAGAGACTGATGTATACAGAGACTGATGTATATAGAGACTGATGTATATAGAGACTGATGTATATAGAGCTGATGTATACAGAGACTGATGTATATAGAGACTGATGTATATAGAGACTGATGTATATAGAGCTGATGTATATAGAGACTGATGTATACAGAGACTGATGTATATAGAGACTGATGTATATAGAGACTGATGTATATAGAGCTGATGTATACAGAGACTGATGTATATAGAGACTGATATATATAGAGACTGATGTATACATGTATATAGAGACTGATGTATATATACTGATGTATATAGAGACTTATGTATATAGAGACTTATGTATATAGAGACTGGTGTATATAGAGCTGATGTATACAGAGACTGATGAAAATAGAGACTGATGTATATACAGACTGATGTATATAGAGCTGATGTATATAGAGACGATGTATATAGAGACTGATGTATATAGAGACTGATGTATGTAGAGACTGATGTATATAGAGCTGATGTATATAGAGACTGATGTATACAGTGACTTGTGTATATAGAGCTGATGTATATAGAGACTGGTGTATATAGAGACTGATGTATACAGAGACTGGTGTATATAGAGCTGATGTATATAGAGACTGATGTATATAGAGACTGGTGTATATAGAGACTGATGTATATAGAGACTGATGTATACAGAGACTGGTGTATATAGAGCTGATGTATATAGAGACTGGTGTATATAGAGACTGATGTATACAGAGACTGGTGTATATAGAGCTGATGTATATAGAGACTGGTGTATATAGAGACTGATGTATATACAGACTGATGTATATAGAGACTGATGTATATAGAGACTGATGTATATAGAGCTGATGTATATAGAGACTGATGTATATAGAGACTGATGTATATAGAGACTGATGTATATAGAGCTGATGTATATAGAGACTGATGTATACAGAGACTGATGTATATAGAGACTGATATATATAGAGACTGATGTATATAGAGACTGATGTATATATAAACAGAAGATATGGGCTGTTCTGGCTTAGAAAAAGCGACTTACTCTCTGATTTGGTGTTGGCTGTAGAGGGCTCCGCATCTTCGTCATTGTAGTCTACAGGGACGGTTTGTTCAGTTGGATCTGCTGTGCAACCTGTGGGATTCACCACATAACGATGCTGTCTTTCACAGATAACACCGCTGACCAAGTAACTGTGTAACACTACGGAGAAATTAAAGTCTATTCAAACACTGTTCTGGGCCTAATAAAGGTCCAGTTGTAGACAGGTCTTGGTTAAAAGTAGTGCAGTATATAGGGAATAGAGGGCCATTTGGAACACATTAGTACTATGTGTTAGTGTGTAGTATGCAGTAGTATTCTCACCGCTCCATGGCCAGGCCTGCAGCAGGGGGCTCCAGTCACTCCACTGGCTGTCTGGGTTGATCTCGTCCTGGGCTCTCACCTGTAGCTGGTGGGCGTGGCCAGCAAGGGCGTCGGTTATGAGCAGGGCACTGGCCTTAGACTCCACCTGGAGGGGGGGGGGAGTAAAGGGGGGGAAGATAGATGAATTTAGAGGCCAAAACACAGTCAGATAGGAGGACTGAATGTAGACCAAACACAGTCAGATAGGAGGACAGACTGTAGACCAAACACAGTCAGATAGGAGGACTGACTGTAGACCAAACACTGTCAGATAGGAGGACTGACTGTAGACCAAACACAGTCAGATAGGAGGACTGACTGTAGACCAAAACACAGTCACATAGGAGAACAGACTAATACAATATAATTAGTGGGTAGGATAGTATAGGATCTGACTAATATAATTAGTGGGTAGGATAGTATAGGAACTGACTAATATAATATAATTAGTGGGTAGGATAGTATAGGATCTGACTAATATAATATAATTAGTGGGTAGGATAGTATAGGATCTGACTAATATAATTAGTGGGTAGGATAGTATAGGAACTGACTAATATAATTAGTGGGTAGGATAGTATAGGATCTGATTAATATAATATAATTAGTGGGTAGGATAGTATAGGATCTGACTAATATAATATAATTAGTGGGTAGGATAGTATAGGATCTGACTAATATAATTAGTGGGTAGGATAGTATAGGAACTGACTAATAATATAATTAGTGGGTAGGATAGTATAGGATCTGACTAATATAATTAGTGGGTAGGATAGTATAGGATCTGACTAATATAATATAATTAGTGGGTAGGATAGTATAGGAACTGACTAATATAATTAGTGGGTAGGATAGTATAGGAACTGACTAATATAATATAATTAGTGGGTAGGATAGTATAGGATCTGACTAATATAATTAGTGGGTAGGATAGTATAGGAACTGACTAATATAATATAATTAGTGGGTAGGATAGTATAGGAACTGACTAATATAATTAGTGGGTAGGATAGTATAGAATCTGACTAATATAATATAATTAGTGGGTAGGATAGTATAGAATCTGACTAATATAATATAATTAGTGGGTAGGCTAGTATAGGAACTGACTAATATAATATAATTAGTGGGTAGGCTAGTATAGGATCTGACTAATATAATATAATTAGTGGGTAGGATAGTATAGGAACTGACTAATATAATTAGTGGGTAGGATAGTATAGGATCTGACTAATATAATATAATTAGTGGGTAGGATAGTATAGGATCTGACTAATATAATTAGTGGGTAGGATAGTATAGAATCTGACTAATATAATATAATTAGTGGGTAGGCTAGTATAGGATCTGACTAATATAATTAGTGGGTAGGATAGTATAGGATCTGACTAATATAATTAGTGGGTAGGATAGTATAGGAACTGACTAATATAATATAATTAGTGGGTAGGATAGTATAGGAACTGACTAATATAATATAATTAGTGGGTAGGATAGTATAGGATCTGACTAATATAATATAATTAGTGGGTAGGCTAGTATAGGATCTGACTAATATAATTAGTGGGTAGGATAGTATAGGAACTTACTAATATAATATAATTAGTGGGTAGGATAGTGTAGGATCTGACTAATATAATTAGTGGGTAGGATAGTATAGGAACTGACTAATATAATATAATTACTGGGTAGGATATTATAGGATCTGACTAATGTAATTAGTGGGTAGGCTAGTATGGGATCTGACTAATATAATTAGTGGGTAGGATAGTATAGGATCTGACTAATATAATTAGTAGGATAACTGACTGCCATAATATAATATTCAGTATGATGACTAGAGGAACCAGACCAGATGCTGGATCCTACAGGATGGTAGGGAGGGGAGACGTGATGACTAGAGGAACTGACGGTAGACCAGATGCTGGATCCTACAGGATGGTAGGGAGGGGAGAGGTGATGACTAGAGGAACTGACGGTAGACCAGATGCTGGATCCTACAGGACAGTAGGGAGGGGAGAGATGTTAAATAGAGGAACTGATGGTAGACCAGATGCTGGATCCTACAGGATGGTAGGGAGGGGAGAGGTGATGACTAGAGGAGCTGACGGTAGACCAGATGCTGGATCCTACAGGATGGTAGGGAGGGGAGAGGTGATGACTAGAGGAACTGACGGTAGACCAGATGCTGGATCCTACAGGATGGTAGGGAGGGGAGAGGTGATGACTAGAGGAACTGACGGTAGACCAGATGCTGGATCCTACAGGACGGTAGGGAGGGGAGAGGTGATGACTAGAGGAACTGACGGTAGACCAGATGCTGGATCCTACAGGACGGTAGGGAGGGGAGAGGTGATGACTAGAGGAACTGACGGTAGACCAGATGCTGGATCCTACAGGACGGTAGCGGAGCTGGAAGTGGAGGGGGAAGGGCACAGCGTCGTGGAGCCAGGAGGCAGGGTTCGTCCAGTACACCTGGAGCCTCATGGGATATCCTACCATCCCCACTGCTGTTACTGCCTCTGGGGGGTCTGGCTGCACTGTAGACACACAGAGAGAGGGGGGGGGGTAATGGGGGTCGAGAGTGAGCGGGGGGAGTGGTGGGAGTGAGAGGGGGGAGAGAGAGAGGGAGAGGTGAGGGGGGTGAGAGGGAGGGGGGGTGAGAGGGAGGGAGGGGGGAGAGAGATAGAGAGAGAGAGGGGGAGAGAGAGAGAGAGAGAGAGAGGGGGTGAGAGAGAGGGAGGGGAGAGAGAGAGAGAGAGAGAGAGAGAGAGGGGTGAGAGGGAGGGAGGGGGGAGAGAGAGAGAGAGAGAGAGAGAGAGAGAGAGGGGGTGAGAGAGAGGGAGGGGAGAGAGAGAGAGAGAGAGAGAGGGGTGAGAGAGGGGAGAGAGAGAGAGAGAGGGGGGGGGGGTGAGAGGGAGGGAGGGGGGAGAGAGAGAGAGAGAGGGGGGGGGGTGAGAGAGAGAGGGGGGAGAGAGAGGAGAGAGAGAGAGAGAGAGAGAGAGAGGGGGGGGGGTGAAAGGGAGGGAGGGGGAGAGAGAGAGAGAGAGAGAGGGGGGGTGAGAGAGAGAGGGGGGAGAGAGAGGAGAGAGAGAGAGAGAGAGAGAGAGAGAGAGAGAGAGAGGGAGAGAGAGAGGAGAGAGAGAGGAGAGAGAGAGGGGGGGAGAGAGAGAGAGAGGGAGAGAGAGAAGGAGAGAGAGCGCGAGCGAGAGAGTGAGAGAGGGGGGGGGTGAGGAACACACTATTAAAGATACACACAGACAGAAGGCAGTTAAGACTCAATAACTAACACTTGTGATGACTGAAGACACAAAATGACAAGGTTATTAAATAACGTTAGGGTAAGACAGACAGACGCAGTAAGACCAACACAGAAAGAGATCAGAGGTTGACCTACAGACACACTGTCCAGATGAGAGGTTGACCTACAGAGAGGTTGACCTACAGAGAGGTTGACCTACAGAGAGGTTGACCTACAGAGGTTGACCTACAGAGGTTGACCTACAGAGAGGTTGACCTACAGAGAGGTTGACCTACAGAGGTTGACCTACAGAGAGTTTGACCTACAGAGAGGTTGACCTACAGAGAGGTTGACCTACACAGAGGTTGACCTACACAGAGGTTGACCTACAGAGAGGTTGACCTACAAAAACACTGTCCAGATGAGCGGTTGACCTACAGAGAGGTTGACCTACAGAGAGGTTGACCTACAGAGACACAGCGGGAAATGTGAAGGTGACCTACAGACACACTGTCCAGATGAGCGGTTGACCTACAGAGAGGTTGACCTACAGAGAGGTTGACCTACAGAGACACAGCGGGAAATGTGAAGGTGACCTACAGACACACTGTCCAGATGACTAATATAATGTAATTAGTGGGTAGGATAGACACAGACACACAGCGGGAAATATGAAGGTGACCTACAGAGCTTGTGGAACTTGACCTGAATGATGGTGGTCTGTGACCCCAGAGGGTTGGTCTCGGTGATGTTGATGTAGTGGTAGAGCTGCCACATGGCAGGGTCTGTGATGATGCACTGCTTCTGGGGAGGGGACGACACCACACACATCCTCACCTGGCTCTTATTACCCCTGGAGGGGGGAAGAGGACAGGAGGAAGGAGAGGAGGGAGAGAGGTGGTTATTCACTTGTGGTGCTGCTGGGAAGGAGACACCCCTAGAGGGGGGTAGAGGACAGGAGGAAGGAGACACCCCTAGAGGGGGGTAGAGGACAGGAGGAAGGAGACACCCCTAGAGGGGGGTAGAGGACAGGGGGGTAGAGGACAGGAGGAAGGAGAGGAGGGAGAGAGGTGGTTATTCACTTGTGGTGCTGCTGGGAAGGGGACACCCCTAGAGGGGGGTAGAGGACAGGAGAGGAGGAAGGAGACACCCCTAGTGGGGGGTAGAGGACAGGAGAGGAGGAAGGAGACACCCCTAGAGGGGGGTAGAGGACAGGACAGGAGGAAGGAAAGGGAGAGAGGTGGTTATTCACCTGTGGTGCTGCTGGGAAGGAGACACCCCTTGAGGGGGGTAGAGGACAGGAGAGGAGGAAGGAGACACCCCTAGAGGGGGGTAGAGGACAGGAAAGGAGGAAGGAAAGGGAGAGAGGTGGTTATTCACTTGTGGTGCTGCTGGGAAGGAGACACCCCTAGAGGGGGGTAGAGGACAGGACAGGAGGAAGGACAGGGAGAGAGGTGGTCATTCACTTGTGGTGCTGCTGGGAAGGAGAGAGATCAATTAATAACAACATAATTTCCGCTCCTGTCAAACTGAGTCTGTAAGTATCAAGCTCCCTGTCAAACTGAGTCTGTAAGTATCAAGCTCCCTGTCAAACTGAGTCTGTAAGTATCAAGCTCCCTGTCAAACTGAGCCTGTAAGTATCAAGCTCCCTGTCAAACTGAGTCTGTAGGTATCAAGCTCCCTGTCAAACTGAGTCTGTACGTATCAAGCTCCCTGTCAAACTGAGTCTGTAAGTATCAAGCTCCCTGTCAAACTGAGTCTGTACGTATCAAGCTCCCTGTCAAACTGAGTCTGTAAGTATCAAGCTCCCTGTCAAACTGAGTCTGTACGTATCAAGCTCCCTGTCAAACTGAGTCTGTACGTATCAAGCTCCCTGTCAAACTGAGCCTGTAAGTATCAAGCTCCCTGTCAAACTGAGTCTGTACGTATCAAGCTCCCTGTCAAACTGAGTCTGTACGTATCAAGCTCCCTGTCAAACTGAGCCTGTGTCTCAATGTATGAGTGCTGATCTAGAATAAGCTCCCCCATGTCAATGTTACTATGATCTGAAAGGAAGACATGATCCTACTCTGAGGGTGTTTTCACATATTGTCCTCTTTAAAATAACCCATCTCAGTTCTCTTTAAAGTGAATTCTGGGGGGGGGGGGGGGGCAGAACTCAGTTCTCTTTGTGTTCACACTGCCTTTGAATTAGGACTCAACTCTTTTGCCAGTTTACTTCACCTATTTGGTGAACCAAGTCCTCTTTGCATTTACATAGCTATGTTTAGAAAGGAACCAAGATTTTTTTCAAAAATTCCCACAATGCACTCTAGGATTTTACAAAGTGCAGGACAAGCCATTCCATCAGAATGCATTATTGGACAGCTAGACATGCCTACTGCTATTGAAAGCTATTCAAATGCATTTAGTTTAAATTTGAGACATTGTAATTATAATCAGAAGATACTATACACATGTACATGTGATTGGTAACAGAATACACTACATTACCAGGAGTTTGTGGACATCTGCTCGTCTCAACATCTCATTCTAAAATCATGGACATTAATCTTGAGTTGGCCCCCCTTTGCTGCTATAACAGCCTCCACTCTTCTGGGAAGGCTTTCCATTAGATGTTGGAACATTGCTGCTATAACAGCCTCCATTCTTCTGGGAAGGCTTTCCACTAGATGTTGGAACATTGCTGCAGGGACTTGTTTCCATTCAGCCACGAGAGCATTAGTGAGGTCAGGCACTGATGTTGGGTGATTAGGCCTGGCTCGCAGACGGCGTTCCAATTCATCCAAAAGGTGTTCGATGGGGTTGAGGTCAGGGCTCTGTGCAGGCCAGTCAAGTTCTTCCACACCGATCTCAACAATGTATTTCTGTATGGACCTCGCTTTGTGTACAGGGGCATAGTAATGCTAAAACAGGACAGAACCTTCCCTAAACTGTTGCCACATAGTTGGAAGCACATAATCATAAAATTGGCAAACGTGTACATCATCACCTTCTCTTTTGTGGCAACAATGAGAGGCAATAAAGTGTGTAGTCTAGTGTGAGGGGTTGTGTCAGTAGTCCAGTGTGAGGGGTGGTGTCAGTAGTCCAGTGTGAGGGGTTGTGTCAGTAGTCCAGTGTGAGGGGTTGTGTCAGTAGTCCAGTGTGAGGGGTTGTGTCAGTAGTCCAGTGTGAGGGGTTGTGTCAGTAGTCTAGTGTGAGGGGTTGTGTCAGTAGTCTAGTGTGAGGGGTTGTGTCAGTAGTCTAGTGTGAGGGGTTGTGTCAGTAGTCTAGTGGGAGGGGTTGTGTCAGTAGTCTAGTGTGTGGTGCAGGAATAATGATAAGTGAACCTGGGGAGTTTTGTGTTCACATTGTCCTCTCAGTTCGGGTCGCTTCGGGGGCTCAGACCACCTCTCAGTTCGGGTCGCTTCGGGGGCTCAGACCACCTCTCAGTTCGGGTCGCTTCAGGGGCTCAGACCACCTCTCAGTTCGGGTCGCTTCGGGGGCTCAGACCACCTCTCAGTTCGGGTCGCTTCGAGGGCTCAGACCACCTCTCAGTTCGGGTCGCTTCGGGCGCTCAGACCACCTCTCAGTTCGGGTCGCTTCGAGGGCTCAGACCACCTCTCAGTTCGTGTCGCTTCGGGCGCTCAGACCACCTCTCAGTTCGGGTCGCTTCGGGGGCTCAGACCACCTCTCAGTTCGGGTCGCTTCGGGGGCTCAGACCACCTCTCAGTTCGGGTCGCTTTGAGGGCTCAGACCACCTCTCAGTTCGGGTCGCTTCGGGCGCTCAGACCACCTCTCAGTTCGGGTCGCTTCGGGCGCTCAGACCACCTCTCAGTTCGGGTCGCTTCGAGGGCTCAGACCACCTCTCAGTTCGGGTCGCTTCGGGGGCTCAGACCACCTCTCAGTTCGGGTCGCTTCGGGGGCTCAGACCACCTCTCAGTTCGGGTCGCTTCGGGCGCTCAGACCACCTCTCAGTTCGGGTCGCTTCGGGGGCTCAGACCACCTCTCAGTTCGGGTCGCTTTGAGGGCTCAGACCACCTCTCAGTTCGGGTCGCTTCGGGGGCTCAGACCAGCTCTCAGTTCGGGTCGCTTCGGGCGCTCAGACCACCTCTCAGTTCGGGTCTGGTTGAAAACACCCTGAGACGCTTCATACATACTTCATGAGTCTCAAATGTTCTTCTGCTTGAGTTGCTGCACCTCATCGAATATTACCTAAAACCATTGATGAGTTCCTGCACCTTGTTATAAACAGAGTACCAACACCTTGTTATAAACAGAGTTCCTGCACCTTGTTATAAACAGAGTACCAACACCTTGTTATAAACAGAGTACCAACACCTTGTTATAAACAGAGTACCAACACCTTGTTATAAACAGAGTACCAACACCTTGTTATAAACAGAGTACCAACACCTTGTTATAAACAGAGTTCCTGCACCTTGTTATAAACAGAGTACCAACACCTTGTTATAAACAGAGTACCTACACCTTGTTATAAACAGAGTACCAACACCTTGTTATAAACAGAGTACCAACACCTTGTTATAAACAGAGTACCAACACCTTGTTATAAACAGAGTACCAACACCTTGTTATAAACAGAGTTCCTGCACCTTGTTATAAACAGAGTACCAACACCTTGTTATAAACAGAGTACCAACACCTTGTTATAAACAGAGTACCAACACCTTGTTATAAACAGAGTACCAACACCTTGTTATAAACAGAGTACCAACACCTTGTTATAAACAGAGTACCAACACCTTGTTATAAACAGAGTTCCTGCACCTTGTTATAAACAGAGTACCAACACCTTGTTATAAACAGAGTACCAACACCTTGTTATAAACAGAGTACCAACACCTTGTTATAAACAGAGTACCGGCACCTTGTTATAAACAGAGTACCAACACCTTGTTATAAACAGAGTACCAACACCTTGTTATAAACAGAGTACCAACACCTTGTTATAAACAGAGTACCAACACCTTGTTATAAACAGAGTACCGGCACCTTGTTATAAACAGAGTACCAACACCTTGTTATAAACAGAGTACCAACACCTTGTTATAAACAGAGTACCAACACCTTGTTATAAACAGAGTACCAACACCTTGTTATAAACAGAGTACCAACACCTTGTTATAAACAGAGTTCCTGCACCTTGTTATAAACAGAGTACCAACACCTTGTTATAAACAGAGTACCAACACCTTGTTATAAACAGAGTACCGGCACCTTGTTATAAACAGAGTACCAACACCTTGTTATAAACAGAGTACCAACACCTTGTTATAAACAGAGTACCAACACCTTGTTATAAACAGAGTACCAACACCTTGTTATAAACAGAGTACCAACACCTTGTTATAAACAGAGTACCAACACCTTGTTATAAACAGAGTACCAACACCTTGTTATAAACAGAGTACCAACACCTTGTTTTAAACAGAGTACCAACACCTTGTTATAAACAGAGTACCAACACCTTGTTATAAACAGAGTACCAACACCTTGTTATAAACAGAGTACCAACACCTTGTTATAAACAAAGTACCAACACCTTGTTATAAACAGAGTACCAACACCTTGTTATAAACAGAGTACCAACACCTTGTTATAAACAGAGTACCAACACCTTGTTATAAACAGAGTACCAACACCTTGTTATAAACAGAGTACCAACACCTTGTTATAAACAGAGTACCAACACCTTGTTATAAACAGAGTACCGGCACCTTGTTATAAACAGAGTACCAACACCTTGTTATAAACAGAGTACCAACACCTTGTTATAAACAGAGTACCAACACCTTGTTATAAACAGAGTACCAACACCTTGTTATAAACAGAGTACCGGCACCTTGTTATAAACAGAGTACCAACACCTTGTTATAAACAGAGTACCAACACCTTGTTATAAACAGAGTACCAACACCTTGTTATAAACAGAGTACCAACACCTTGTTATAAACAGAGTACCAACACCTTGTTATAAACAGAGTACCAACACCTTGTTATAAACAGAGTACCAACACCTTGTTATAAACAGAGTACCAACACCTTGTTATAAACAGAGTACCAACACCTTGTTATAAACAGAGTACCAACACCTTGTTATAAACAGAGTACCGGCACCTTGTTATAAACAGAGTACCAACACCTTGTTATAAACAGAGTACCAACACCTTGTTATAAACAGAGTACCAACACCTTGTTATAAACAGAGTACCAACACCTTGTTATAAACAGAGTACCGGCACCTTGTTATAAACAGAGTACCAACACCTTGTTATAAACAGAGTACCAACACCTTGTTATAAACAGAGTACCAACACCTTGTTATAAACAGAGTACCAACACCTTGTTATAAACAGAGTACCAACACCTTGTTATAAACAGAGTACCTGCACCTTGTTATAAACAGAGTACCAACACCTTGTTATAAACAGAGTACCAACACCTTGTTATAAACAGAGTACCGGCACCTTGTTATAAACAGAGTACCAACACCTTGTTATAAACAGAGTACCAACACCTTGTTATAAACAGAGTACCAACACCTTGTTATAAACAGAGTACCAACACCTTGTTATAAACAGAGTACCAACACCTTGTTATAAACAGAGTACCAACACCTTGTTATAAACAGAGTACCAACACCTTGTTATAAACAGAGTACCAACACCTTGTTTTAAACAGAGTACCAACACCTTGTTATAAACAGAGTACCAACACCTTGTTATAAACAGAGTACCAACACCTTGTTATAAACAGAGTACCAACACCTTGTTATAAACAAAGTACCAACACCTTGTTAACACCTTGTTATAAACAGAGTACCAACACCTTGTTATAAACAGAGTTCCTGCACCTTGTTATAAACAGAGTTCCTGCACCTTGTTATAAACAGAGTACCAACACCTTGTTATAAACAGAGTACCAACACCTTGTTATAAACAGAGTACCAACACCTTGTTATAAACAGAGTACCAACACCTTGTTATAAACAGAGTTCCAACACCTTGTTATAAACAGAGTACCAACACCTTGTTATAAACAGAGTACCAACACCTTGTTATAAACAGAGTACCAACACCTTGTTATAAACAGAGTACCGGCACCTTGTTATAAACAGAGTACCAACACCTTGTTATAAACAGAGTACCAACACCTTGTTATAAACAGAGTACCAACACCTTGTTATAAACAGAGTACCAACACCTTGTTATAAACAGAGTACCGGCACCTTGTTATAAACAGAGTACCAACACCTTGTTATAAACAGAGTACCAACACCTTGTTATAAACAGAGTACCAACACCTTGTTATAAACAGAGTACCAACACCTTGTTATAAACAGAGTACCAACACCTTGTTATAAACAGAGTTCCTGCACCTTGTTATAAACAGAGTACCAACACCTTGTTATAAACAGAGTACCAACACCTTGTTATAAACAGAGTACCGGCACCTTGTTATAAACAGAGTACCAACACCTTGTTATAAACAGAGTACCAACACCTTGTTATAAACAGAGTACCAACACCTTGTTATAAACAGAGTACCAACACCTTGTTATAAACAGAGTACCAACACCTTGTTATAAACAGAGTACCAACACCTTGTTATAAACAGAGTACCAACACCTTGTTATAAACAGAGTACCAACGCCTTGTTATAAACAGAGTACCAACACCTTGTTATAAACAGAGTACCAACACCTTGTTATAAACAGAGTACCAACACCTTGTTATAAACAAAGTACCAACACCTTGTTATAAACAGAGTACCAACACCTTGTTATAAACAGAGTTCCTGCACCTTGTTATAAACAGAGTTCCTGCACCTTGTTATAAACAGAGTACCAACACCTTGTTATAAACAGAGTACCAACACCTTGTTATAAACAGAGTACCAACACCTTGTTATAAACAGAGTACCAACACCTTGTTATAAACAGAGTTCCAACACCTTGTTATAAACAGAGTACCAACACCTTGTTATAAACAGAGTACCAACACCTTGTTATAAACAGAGTACCAACACCTTGTTATAAACAGAGTACCAACACCTTGTTATAAACAGAGTTCCTGCACCTTGTTATAAACAGAGTTCCTGCACCTTGTTATAAACAGAGTACCTACACCTTGTTATAAACAGAGTTCCTGCACCTTGTTATAAACAGAGTACCAACACCTTGTTATAAACAGAGTTCCTGCACCTTGTTATAAACAGAGTACCTACACCTTGTTATAAACAGAGTACCAACACCTTGTTATAAACAGAGTACCGGCACCTTGTTATAAACAGAGTACCGGCACCTTGTTATAAACAGAGTACCAACACCTTGTTATAAACAGAGTACCAACACCTTGTTATAAACAGAGTACCAACACCTTGTTATAAACAGAGTACCAACACCTTGTTATAAACAGAGTACCAACACCTTGTTATAAACAGAGTACCAACACCTTGTTATAAACAGAGTACCAACACCTTGTTATAAACAGAGTACCGGCACCTTGTTATAAACAGAGTACCAACACCTTGTTATAAACAGAGTACCAACACCTTGTTATAAACAGAGTACCAACACCTTGTTATAAACAGAGTACCGGCACCTTGTTATAAACAGAGTACCAACACCTTGTTATAAACAGAGTACCAACACCTTGTTATAAACAGAGTACCAACACCTTGTTATAAACAGAGTACCAACACCTTGTTATAAACAGAGTACCAACACCTTGTTATAAACAGAGTACCAACACCGTGTTATAAACAGAGTACCAACACCTATTTCGTTTCATGTCAAGCACTGGCCTAAACATGCATTCAGATGCAAATCATAGCCAGTAGAAGAGAGGGGTTGGAAAGTGATATACACTACGGTTCAAAAGTTTGGGGGTCACTTAGTTTGGGGGTCACTTAGTTTGGGGGTCACTTAGTTTGGGGGTCACTTAGTTTGGGGGTCACTTAGTTTGGAGGTCACTTCGTTTGGGCGTCACTTAGTTTAGGGGGTCACTTAGTTTGGGGGTCACTTCGTTTGGGGGTCACTTAGTTTGGGGGTCACTTAGTTTGGGGGTCACTTAGTTTGGGGGTCACTTAGTTTGGGGGTCACTTAGTTTGGGGGTCACTTCGTTTGGGGGTCACTTAGTTTAGGGGGTCACTTAGTTTGGGGGTCACTTAGTTTAGGGGGTCACTTAGTTTAGGGGGTCACTTGTTGTTGAAAGAAAAACATTTTTTTTTTTGTCCATTAAAATAACATGAAATTGATCAGAAATACAGTGTAGACATTGTTAATGTTGTAAATGACTATTGTAGCTGGAAATGGCTGAATTTTTTATGGAATATCTACATAGCCGTACAGAGCCGTACAACCATCACTCCTGTGTTCCAATGGCACATTGTGTTAGCTAATCCTAGTTTAGTACAGTAAAGCCTAACAGTGCAGTAAAGCAGTACAGTGTGCAGTTAAGCAGTAGTGTACAATACTCTAATGCAAAGCAATCTGATTGGCCTCCAAATGTTTCAGCCTCAATGTGATCTTTGGAACAGTAAACTCAAAATGTGCTATTCTGTTCAATGGACAGAAAAAGGCGCAAAGCTCCCTTACCATTAAAACTTTGTAATTTTATTACACAAGTTTAAAAGATTGATGTTTCGGCCTTCAATGGCCTTCTTCAGAATCAGTTCCCTATTCTGTTTGAAAAATATAAGAAAGGGAAGTGTTGCTAAGATACACAATAACAGGTTTTGGTAGACAGATGGTGCTCTTTGGTAAAAAATGTTTTATTTAATGTTCATGTTCATTTGAAATAAAAATTGCTCCATAATGTTTTTTAAGACCTACCTAAGCAAAATGATTGATTATTTTGTAATGATAAATTAAAGGGATTTATTATGAATTTATTATGCAGAGTAGCTAGGTTTATATTATAGAATACAACAGAGCAGCTAGGTTTATATTATAGAATATAACAGAGTAGCTAGGTTAATATTATAGAATATAACAGAGTAGCTAGGTTAATATTATAGAATATAACAGAGCAGCTAGGTTTATATTATAGAATATAACAGAGCAGCTAGGTTTATATTATAGAATATAACAGAGCAGCTAGGTTTATATTATAGAATATAACAGAGTAGCTAGGTTTATATTATAGAATATAACAGAGCAGCTAGGTTTATATTATAGAATATAACAGAGTAGCTAGGTTTATATTATAGAATATAACAGAGCAGCTAGGTTTATATTATAGAATATAACAGAGTAGCTAGGTTTATATTATAGAATATAACAGAGTAGCTAGGTTTATATTATTGAATATAACAGAGCAGCTAGGTTTATATTATAGAATATAACAGAGTAGCTAGGTTTATATTATAGAATATAACAGAGTAGCTAGGTTTATATTATAGAATTTAACAGAGTAGCTAGGTTAATATTATAGAATATAACAGAGTAGCTAGGTTTATATTATAGAATTTAACAGAGTAGCTAGGTTTATATTATAGAATATAACAGAGTAGCTAGGTTAATATTATAGAATATAACAGAGTAGCTAGGTTTATATTATAGCATTTAACAGAGTAGCTAGGTTAATATTATAGAATATAACAGAGAGCTGTTTATATGATAAAATATAACAGAGTAGCTAGGTTAATATTATAGAATATAACAGAGTAGCTAGGTTAATATTATAGAATATAACAGAGTAGCTAGGTTTATATTATAGAATATAACAGAGTAGCTGTTTTAAAACTGTGTTTTATAAACCTGATAACTCGGAGTGTCTACATCATTTTAAATGTCTGGACTGAATGGAACTGCCCCATTTAAAATGTTGCATATTTTTGCATATTTTTGAAACTGAATGTTATCAGATACCCAACCAAAACCTAAAATTAGATAAAGGGAACCTGAGTTTACAAATCATTTTTTTTTAAACATATTTTATTTATTTCATTATAAAGTTATGCAACACCCAATTCCCCTGTGTGAAAAAGTTATGTCCCCATTACACTCAATAATTGGTCGTGCCACCTTTAGTTGCAATGACTGCAACCAACCACTTCCTGTAGTTGTTGATCAGTCTCTCACATCGCTGTGGAGGAATTTTGTCCCACTCTGGCATGAAAAACTAATTTAACTCAGCTACATTTGTGGGGTTTCAAGCATAAACTGCTTGTTTCAAGTCCTGCCACAACATCTCAATTGGGATTAGGTTTGGCCTTTGACAAGGCCATTACAAAACCTCATGTGTTGCTTTTTAGCCATTTTCATGTAGACTTGATTGTGTGTTTTGGATCATTGTCTTGCTGCATGACCCAGCAGGGCTTCAGCTCCCAGATGGCCTGACATTCTCCTGGAGAACTCTCTGACCCAAAATGTTTTAAAGATACTGTTCACAGCACTCGGGCTCCTGAGTGGCGCAGTGGTCTAAGGCACTGCATCTCAGTGATAGAGGCTTCACTACAGACCCTGGTTCAGCGGTCTAAGACACTGCATCTCAGTGCTAGAGGAGTCACTACAGACCCTGGTTCAGCGGTCTAAGACAGTGCATCTCAGTGCTAGAGGAGTCACTACAGACCCTGGTTCAGCGGTCTAAGGCACTTCCTCTCAGTGCTAGAGGAGTCACTACAGACCCTGGTTCAGCGGTCTAAGACACTGCATCTCAGTGCTAGAGGAGTCACTCAGACCCTGGTTCAGTGGTCTAAGACACTGCATCTCAGTGCTAGAGGCGTCACTACAGACCCTGGTTCAGCGGTCTAAGGCACTGCATCTCAGTGCTAGCGGCGTTACTACAGACACCCTGGATCGAATCCAGGCTGTATCTCAACCGGCTGGACATGATTGGGAGTCCCATAGGGCGGCACACAATTGTCCCAGCATCGTCTGGGTTCGGTCGGTGTAGGCCATCATTGTAAAGAAGAATTTGTTCTCAACTGTCTTGCCTAGTTAATTATTATAATAATTTTTTTAAGATTTGGAAAAAGTACCAGGTTAAAAAAAAGAAGCTTGGCTCCCTGTTAATCAGTCTCTTCATTCATCATTTGATAATGAATATAGGCTGCCTATTCATAATATATTCACATCAGACTATTCTCAATTCAATCTTGTAATCTTGTTTTTAAGTTTACATCTATATAGGCCTATGTGTGTACTGCAGTTAGTTCCACTGATATCCTGGCTGTGATCCAGTAAAACAGAGGTCTGTTGTGATCTGTGCAACGGCATGGCATGACGTTCTAGTTCAGAGCTGTAGTCTATAGTTTATTGTGTGTGTGTGTTGTGTAGGCCGTGAGTCGCTTGTGAAATGCACAAAGCCATCAATTGACGTTGTAAAGAAATGGTCAGTGAACTCAGGTGTTAATGGTGTAATCCTGTTTCAATTAGGATTTAAGCGCTTTAATTTCTGCCCACCAAAAGTTTTGCCCACCCCACCAATGGGTTTCTGGCTACGCTACTGCAGCTTACCTATAGGAGGTGTGGTACAGGGCTGGTAGGTGGGTCTTCACAGACTCCACCCATGAACACAATACTAGGCTGTGATTGGGCACAAGACAGGAAATGCTGAGCAGACCGGGAGGATCTGAGGAAAAAAAGAGGAGAAATGATGATCACGTGATCAACACCAGAATAACTACATCTCAAAGCTGTATCTCTGTATGTCGATGCTGTATCTCTGCATGTCGATGCTGTGTCTCTGTATGTGTGAGGGATTCAGTCTTTCTGAGGACGGATGTATCTGTGAAAGATACCCCCACAAATACACAACAATACAATAAACACATTATAATGAGGGGATTCCACACAGCTCAATCTGTTAGAGCAATATAAGTTATCTATCTATTCGATCTAATAATAGGAGAAGCTTCTCCTCTCAGGTCCCACCCCTCTTATCAGTAAAATGAGGACCGTCAGGAAGCCATTACAAAAAAGAGGGAGGAGGGGGGAGGATAGAGGGGAGAGTGAGAGGGAGGAGGGGGAGGATAGAGGGGAGATTGAGAGGGAGGAGGGGGGAGGATAGAGGGGAGAGTGAGAGGGAGGAGGGGGGAGGATAGAGGGGAGAGTGAGGGAGGAGGGGGAGGATAGAGGGGAGAGTGAGAGGGAGGAGGGGGAGGATAGAGGGGAGATTGAGAGGGAGGAGGAGGGAGGATAGAGGGGAGAGTGAGAGGGAGGAGGGGGAGGATAGAGGGGAGATTGAGAGGGAGGAGGAGGGAGGATAGAGGGGAGAGGGGGAGGATAGAGGGGAGAGTGAGATTGAGGAGGGGGGAGGATAGAGGGGAGATTGAGAGGGAGGATAGAGGGGAGACTTACATCCTAGCCTGAGTCTGGTGGTCTGGATGAGGAGTCCCTGCTCGTCATGGCAGCTGTAGTTACCCTCGGCAGCGTGTTCTGCGTGCACGAGGACCAGATGACCGCCTGATGTCACTCGGTGCTGCCATGGCAACAAGGACCTCCTGTTCAGTCGCCACTCTACTGACGTCCTAAAGAGACATGACATCATGATGTTTACTGGTAGTCAGACAACTACACACGATACAAACTGACCTCTAGTGTATCATACCTGTCCAGCTCTGATATAGACTGACCCCTAGTGTATCATACCTGTCCAGACCCTCTAAAGAACATACTGATACAGACTGACCCCTAGTGTATCATACCTGTCCAGCTCTGATACAGACCCCTAGTGTATCATACCTGTCCAGCTCTGATACAGACTGACCCCTAGTGTATCATACCTGTCCAGCTCTGATACAGACTGACCCCTAGTGTATCATACCTGTCCAGCTCTGATACAGACTGACCCCTAGTGTATCATACCTGTCCAGCTCTGATACAGACTGACCCCTAGTGTATCATACCTGTCCAGACCCTCTAAAGAACATACTGATACAGACTGACCCCTAGTGTATCATACCTGTCCAGACCCTCTAGAGAACATACTGATACAGACTGACCCCTAGTGTATCATACCTGTCCAGACCCTCTAGAGAACATACTGATACAGACTGACCCCTAGTGTATCATACCTGTCCAGCTCTGATACAGACTGAGCCCTAGTGTATCATACCTGTCCAGACCCTCTAGAGAACATACTGATACAGACTGACCCCTAGTGTATCATACCTGTCCAGACCCTCTAGAGAACATACTGATACAGACTGACCCCTAGTGTACCATACCTGTCCAGACCCTCTAGAGAACATACTGATACAGACTGACCCCTAGTGTATCATACCTGTCCAGACCCTCTAGAGAACATACTGATACAGACTGACCCCTAGTGTATCATACCTGTCCAGACCCTCTAGAGAACATACTGATACAGACTGACCCCTAGTGTATCATACCTGTCCAGCTCTGATACAGACTGAGCCCAAGTGTATCATACCTGTCCAGACCCTCTAGAGAACATACTGATACAGACTGACCCCTAGTGTATCATACCTGTCCAGACCCTCTAGAGAACATACTGATACAGACTGACCCCTAGTGTATCATACCTGTCCAGACCCTCTAGAGAACATACTGATACAGACTGACCCCTAGTGTATAATACCTGTCCAGACCCTCTAGAGAACATACTGATACAGACTGACCCCTAGTGTATCATACCTGTCCAGACCCTCTAGAGAACATACTGATACAGACTGAGTCCTAGTGTATCATACCTGTCCAGACCCTCTAGAGAACATACTGATACAGACTGACCCCTAGTGTATCATACCTGTCCCTCTAGAGAACATAGTGATACAGACTGACCCCTAGTGTATCATACCTGTCCAGACCCTCTAGAGAACATACTGATACAGACTGACCCCTAGTGTATCATACCTGTCCATACCCTCTAGAGAACATACTGATACAGACTGACCCCTAGTGCATCATACCTGTCCAGACCCTCTACAGAACATACTGATACAGACTGACCACTAGTGTATCATACCTGTCCAGCTCTGATACAGACTGACCCCTAGTGTATCATACCTGTCCAGCTCTGATACAGACTGACCCCTAGTGTATCATACCTGTCCAGCTCTGATACAGACTGACCCCTAGTGTATCATACCTGTCCAGACCCTCTAACGAACATACTGATACAGACTGACCCCTAGTGTATCATACCTGTCCAGCTCTGATACAGACTGACCCCTAGTGTATCATACCTGTCCAGACCCTCTAGAGAACATACTGATACAGACTGACCCCTAGTGTATCATACCTGTCCAGACCCTCTAGAGAACATACTGATACAGACTGACCCCTAGTGTATCATACCTGTCCAGCTCTGATACAGACTGACCCCTAGGATATCATACCTGTCCAGCTCTGATACAGACTGACCCCTAGTGTATCATACCTGTCCAGCTCTGATACAGACTGACCCCTAGTGTATCATACATGTCCAGCTCTGATACAGACTGACCCCTAGTGTATCATACCTGTCCAGCTCTGATACAGACTGACCCCTAGTGTATCATACCTGTCCAGCT